>NW_020438957.1:662404-721324 GCF_000699045.2 Agrilus planipennis
AAGTTACTTATTATAAAAGTTTGAAATTTCTGGTAGCTTTTTTTCTGTTAATAAAAATAAATTTAATCTGTTCGGTTAACGAATCTCCATAAAATGACGTGTAAAATTACAATTTTTTAAAATTTCAATAACTTTTTAACGGTTTAGTGAATCGATTTGTAATTTTTACAGGAGTTTTAGAATTGAATGAGGAACGTTCTTTCAAATTTTTATTTGTCTCGTAGCATTTTGACATACCTCCCAAACATCCTTAAGGGTCGCTTGAGTCCTAACAGCAAAAATAGTTATACGATGTCGTACATCATACGTATAAAGAATGATACCTAAAATTACATTCAAAAGTCGATAGTCTTGAGGAACAATTTGTAAAACCGTATCAGTAATAAATTCGGACAAGGATCCTTACCAGGACCTTTCAAGTTATAAGTTTTTGAAAGTTTTTCCGTGTTAGCGCGAGAACAAGACACCACTCTATAAGTGAACGCGCGTCATTGCTATCCATCAGAAATTGTTCGTGCTTACCCTCCGGCGACACTTATTTCGCACAGAGATGGAGAGTGGAACAAAAGCGTCGGTTGGTCGGTCGCGATACGACTGCTCGAAATAAAAACAAAGCATTAACAAGAAAAACTACCGAAGAGCGACGGGCACGGAGAACTTTTATGACCCGGGGTAAATAATACGGTACTGATTCACCGGTTTCACGATGCAATAAATACTCGCGTATAAAATACTGGTGTTAATGAAAAAGTTACGAATCAGCGAGACCACGGTCGATCACTGATATGAACTTTCTCATCCCCTTCTGCAAACAAAAAACTGAACAGTAAATCTAACGTGTTACAAACTTCATTTTTCGTTATTTACCGTATTTGTTCTACAGTTTGTTGTTGAATTATTTGAGTAATGCGCGATTGGATTAGTTAATAAACTAACTAGATACCACGCGAATAAGTTTTACCAAATGAAAGTTTACAGTTCTGTAAATCGCTATCTGCTATCACTAGATGTTAGTAGATGGAAAATTATATGATATAAGGGTGCATCTATACTGCAACTGTACTATATACTATTAGTAGATGATAGTAGATGGCAATATGTATCAACATGTAGTATATCGTCATCTACCATCAGTAGATGTAAATCTAGTCAAAAAGGCTTTTCAAATGGGGCATCAGCCTGATTGTCTGTTGTCCTATATTTCGAGAAATGCTGGGTCAATTTTGCTGCAGTTTACAAAGTCTTTCTAGTTGATTTTAAAAACCCTTTTTTTTCGTATCACTCAAAACGGGTTTAAATTAAATTTATGTTAGTAGAATGAAGATTCGGGCTATAGGGTCATGGTCTAAGTGAACTATTCTATCCAGACGTTTCGTCAGCTACCGTCGCTGTCGAGACTTCGAGATATAATCTACGTTCACGTTGTCAACGCAGCACTACCACTGAGGATGTCAGGCGCAGTAGCTGACGAAACGTCTGGACAGAATATAGTTCACTTAGACCACGGCCCTATACTCCGAATCCTCATTCTACTATGGATTCCGGCCGTGAAAGCCTTTGTTCTTGTATTATATTATGTTTTTTGAGTATAAAGAGCAATTATGAAGGATCTGAGGAAACAGAAAGAGAATACGTTTTTCAATAGGATAAAAGAGGCAATTTCAGAAATATTTATTTAAATTTTTATAATTAATAACGCACAAAGGCGTTCTTACTAAAAATGCTATTAAAAAATAAATTCACCAGTCACGATCGTGCAATCAGCCAAAACTCCCTGTATACCTACTAAATAAGTAAGTAATAAGTACATTTAGGTCATTCGGAGAAGGCAGCAATTTATTCTTTTGTTATACCGGCAAAATATTCATCGCAATTAACGTTAAACGGTCGAGTTTTTTCAAACTGAACAATCCAAAAAAGTTCAGACAATTTCGCCGCTGAAAAGCATCTACCTGCTGATATTGTACATAAATATGTACCTATATAATATAGAAGTACGTTTGGTAAATAAAAGCCATTAAATTCGAGCGCAAATGCAATATGCATTTTAATTCACCATTTTAATTTAGTTCATGAGATCAAGTTAGCGCGCGAGAATGCCGCAGACCCTGTTAGGTGGTGATTTATATCTTCATTTTCACGACCGCGATAATGTACGATCTTTCCCTTTGTACAAATAACCTGAAACGAGGACGTGGACGGTAAAAGTGAATACCATTTGGTCACTTATTATTGATCATAAAGAGAAAGAGAGAGAGAGAGAGGGGTATAGTTGGAGACGGAGATGAAGAAATCGCAATCGATCGTATCTTTCAACCTCCATGCAACGAAATAGCATTTTATTAGGCAATTATTGAGTTATTTAAAAGTATTATCGATTATGAACAGAATGTAGAGATGATTGTCCTTCGGCCGGACGGAAGCTCATTGCTGGATTCGACTTCTCCAGTAAATTTTATTGTTTATTAGTTTAAGGGTTAGGTTACACTGTATTACTTAAGTATACTTCATTTACTTTCTCTAGCGATGACCCCTTCCAATGTCTTG
Organism: Agrilus planipennis; assembly: GCF_000699045.2. Taxonomy (NCBI): domain Eukaryota; kingdom Metazoa; phylum Arthropoda; class Insecta; order Coleoptera; family Buprestidae; genus Agrilus; species Agrilus planipennis. The sequence goes on from NW_020438957.1 coordinate 664,952, forward strand.
GATGCGCGCTGGCGAAATCGTAGGTAGGGAGAAAAAAGCTCATTATCCTCTCGACTCTTGTTCATTAAACATATTTTTTCATACAGTGCGAGTCGAAAACAAGCGTTAAAGCCTTTAATATGTCTTCAAATTTAAATAAACATCTCATTGATATTTTCAGTAGTAAATGGTACCAATAATAGCACATTTGAGCAATGCAATTATAGTGGATAAAATGGTCAATTTTTCCGTGCAGTACTGGTTAAGAGTTGGGTCGTTAGTTGTCTCCATCCTTTTCTGGCCTAGTGCTGTTCTTTTCTACTTTGCGCTGGTCAAACTGAAGGTCACATCCCTACAGAAAGTAAACGAAGTATACAACAATCTGTCATTGCAGTTCATGCTTCACCCTTACTGTGCCTCATTCTTCAGGCGTTATTTTACCCTGAAACATCAATTCCTTTACTCCAAGTAAAATGCAATTTAACATGCGCCTGTTAAAGTGGCAGACCGGCAGGCAGCCGTGCAAAAAATGAAAAATAGACATTGTAACAAAATTTTTACTGGATGGCCTCCGGAAACGCGTAGCAGTCGATTCGTTTAAATTATGTTTTTATGGGCAAAGTTATTTTACGCTTCAGCTTTTTAATATTTATCGACGAGCGTTGTGAACGATTTCCACTGATTTATTATTTCGGTTCACAACTTCCTGTTGTCCCCTATACTACTAAAAGTTCACAACAACAAAAAAAACGGTCATTCTAGCAGCGAGTGTTAAACTAATTGCTGACAACATAAATCGTCAACTATCGATTGTCGTAAAAAGTATTACAAAGTTTGTAAGGATTATTAATTTCAAAAGTTTAATTGTTTATTATTATGGAGATTTCTAATTCAGGCACTATCTGGCTAATAATTCGATAAAACATCCTTATCCGAAATCATATTCGCAAATCTTTAGGTAATTCTACTTTCATACGTTCTATAATTATTAAATATTGCAGAATGTTGCTATATTTTTCAAGTTTTAAATATGTATGGCAGGTTTACCCATCTTTAAGATATCTCACGGATCAGGTGGTCAACTATTAATGAATTCACAAATTCTAATGATAAGCATTTCAAGAAAGACGTTTATTAAGTTCTTGGTCGTGTATAAAATACTTCATTGGTAACAAATACTCACTAGATGGCGGTACACTGTCTTTACTTGGATATTACAGGACTAGTTCGAAAACGTTACAGATGGTGTCCTAGCGGATCTTTATCTTTTTTACTGTTTTCGTACCTTTTCTAGTACTTCCTCATTTCAACCATTTTTATGCATAATGTTTTCATTATCCGCTATTTTGTTGGAGCGAAGCTCCCATAACATCACTACACACAACATTTTTCGAAAAGTATCTACCTGATAAAAAGAAGGTTGTAACGAAGTCGGAATTGAGATTTTTGACCAAATAAAAAAGTTATTACTGATTAAAGTTTGTCTATGGGAAATCCCATGTTATACAAAAAGTGTGCGCTTTTTGCTCATTTACTAAATATTCTGTTCGAATGATTTAAGTTTTCTTATTTCCAGTGAAAATCGGCTTTCTGGAATTGATGTAACATTAAGTTGAAAACCCCCATTACAATGGCATACAAATATTATGACATACATATTGTTATTATAATTTGATCTCTGTGGCTGACGAACAATGGGTTTACAATACAAAATGCTTTTAATTAAAAAAAGCTTCGGTCCAACATAAGCTGCAGCGAAGCAATATGCATAGCGACTGCGGAAACCCTAGTTTTTTAATTGTTCCTCCACCATTGCTTAACTTCCCGAGTCAAAAAATTGAGACTCATTTTGTCCTCATTTGATCTCAATAGAATTTTTAGGGATATTTCAAACTACAAGACTCAAAAGTCTCATTTTATCCGCGGTTTTCCCGTATCAGGACAAAATGAGACTTTTGAGGAGTAAAGATTATTTAGGAAACCTCATTTTGTCTTCAAAAAGTCTCATTCTTTTCTTGTTGAGGTTAAATTGAGGACTATTGCCATAGGATTGCAGACATTGAGAATAAAATGAGACTTTTTAGAATCCAATGTGATGAGTCTTATGAAAACTTATTGAGGTATCTGAGATTGAAAACGTCTAAATGAGGAAAAAATGAGTCTAAATAGTTCATTTGAGGATAAAATAAGTCCCAATTTTTCGACTCGGGTTAACTCCAGAATCCGAATGTCCTAGATGCCCTCGTCCATTACGTGTCTGCCAGCAGACTTTTTCACCCTGTATACCAACATTGATGAATGTGTATCTCCAGTACCATCCTCATTTTCTGAAAATTATTATATTCAGGTATTAGGTATCTCTCCCCATTTTCGCTATGGGGGTGTTGATGAATTGAAAAACAATTTTCGCGTCTTGATGAGCCTACAGTCGTCCTTTCGTTTAATGGAATGTTAGAGAGAAATAGAGAATCTTTAATTACTGTAATGGAAATATCATAAAGCTACACGATACTACTTTGATTATTTCCGCTCATTGTTAGGATCAGCGCGTACGTTATATTTCACTCCGCGGGAGCCGTGTAACTTTGCGTGTTCTCGCTTAAATAAGGGAACATTAGGCGCGTTTGCGGTCCAAGGTTTATTGTTAGAGTGGCATCGTTTAATTTCTACATCGATAAGGTCCTTAATGTGATTAAAATTTATATGTAAACGAGTCCTACGCCAATATTTTCTCGCTCCCTTTGTCTTTGGTTAAAGTAGTATTTTGCAACATTTTGGTTAAATGATTTTTTGTTGCTGTACCGTGTTGTTGTATGCAAGATAAGAAAAAGTAGGGAAAGAGCGATTATGAAGGTAGGAGACGAAAAATTAGAAGAAGTTACTGATTTTAGGTATCTATAGGAAGTCAGGTAAGTCAGGACGGAAGGAGTAGTAGGGATATAAAGCAAAGGATAGCGCAGGGTCGAGTCGCCTTCAATAAAAAGAAGTCTCTTCTATGCTCGCGAACGGTTAATTTAGAAATTCGAAAAAGATTGTTAAAGGTGTATGTTTGGAGCACGGCATTGTACGAGTGCGAAACATAAACAGTGTGCGCGGCGGAAAAGAAAAGGTTAGAAGCGTTCGAAAGGTGGTGTTACCGGTGTTATGAGGATACCGTGAATAGAGAAGGTTAGAGATGAAGAGGTATTAGAAAGAACAGGAGAACAGAGAACTCTATGTAAGTCAATAAGAAATAGGTGCGATAGGTTGGTAGGACACCTTCTCAGGCATGAAGGTCTAATCAGAGGCATATTAAAGGCAGAACAGAACCGAAGTTAGGAGAGGTAGACCTAGATTAGATTACTGTTCGCAAATAGTTAAGGATAAGGATTGTTCTAGTTTTAGGAAAATGCGAAGATTAGTTCAGAATAGGAAAGAGTGGAGGTGTGTGTCTAAGCAGTCTTAAGACCAACGACCCTACGATGATGGCTGTGTATTTGTCATTACGAATCCGTTAATTTCTAGACTTCTAGACAAGAGCAACTAGAGCTGTAGCAGTATTTACACAAGTGCTTTAAAGTAGAGGTTTAAGTCCTTTAGACCTACACTCTAATACAAAGCCTGAGTGTAGAGTGGAAGGTCCTCTTTAGCATTCTTTTAAAAATGGGGGAAAAGATGGGGAAAAACTGAAAGAAATATCAAAATCACAAAGAATAGTATATTGAGATCTTTAAATGCCCACGTACTAGATTTCTACCCCTGCATACGAATTACTCCGACTGTAACAATATCATGTTTATGATTGTTTCAATGTATCAAATGTTCGGGTTAATCCTAGAATATCGCTATAATTTTCCATAAAAACTGATAAAAAAGATATTAAAATTGTTATAAATGGTACAATCCCTACTTATTTTGGCTACTTTCGAATATCTCGTTGGCAGAAATTGTAGAAACCGAAAACGCTATATGAAACATATTTGTAGGTATTACTAAATTTTAGAAGTAGGAATAGGCACATGTCCATGCGACCTTATATACCAACTGACACTGTCTACCATTAGGAATAATGTAATGTTTCGCCCCGTATCCCTTTAAATCCTTTTTTTGTCTGCTATGTTAGCTTTTATATTAGTTAAAATGTGTCATAGCTTTCAGTAACTGGACAAACACTATTCATTATTTCATAAATCAGAGACTATGAGGCGTAACACAACAGTTTTTAACATGTCCGTTATAATTATCGACAGATGTAAATTAATTCACGAATGTTTATTACACAACTAGTTTATCGTTTTACAATAAGTTTATTGAACCTTTATTTGCAAGTTTGCATATGGAATCGTAACAGCGTAAAATTATTCTTGATTAAAAGAACATAAATTCTGAATACATTCCTACGGTGCACATTTAAAATTCAGATCGTACTGTGTTGCTATCTTGTAAAAAAGTTACGCAAACATAAAAGTCGTTTTTATCGTCTCCATTGAATATTGCGTATCCAAAAATAATTATTTTAGGATTGACGTTAAAAGATACTGACATAAATTGTGTCCTGTATAAATGAACAAAGATTAATTTAATTCTATACTGTTCATTTTAAAAGAGTTTTTCTTTCTCCCTTGTGGCAGGCTTCGGCAAGTAGCTTCGTGAAAAACGTGCATGTCGGCAAATTCTCTAATGGACCAAGAAGAGGGAATAAATGTATCAATCACCGCGAGGGGCGACTGTGGTTATACGTGAACAGTTATTCGCGCTAAAATTTCATTTCGATCGCCTCATTTGATTTTCACTCTCCCCAGGGCGTCTGATTGAAAGGTTTATTCACTTATGCATTTAATTCCCATATGGTCTTCATCTAACAACAATTTAATTCCTTTGTTTTTGTTCTTTAGAGTACAACGTCTGCATGCTACGCCGAAGAAATGTGAACACGTTTTAACAATATATATAGGGTTGTTCGGAAAGTCATTTCGTTTTTTTTTTGGAAATGAAAGACAGTTTTCGTATAATAAACAAATACTTTATTAAATTATCTATTGACCGTTCTGGTCCAACACCTTTTGCCATCTTTCTGGTAGTAGCATNTATGAGCTCTCAAAGTATATAAAAATTATACGGCTTAAATGTAATGTTGGGTGCAAAAGAATACAATTAAATCCTGTGTCGGGAAAAAACGAAATGACTTTCCGAACAACTCTATAGAAGGACGAAAAATCAAACATATATTCAAAATGAATTTTCTTTATTTTTCACGGATGTAGGGCTTAATTAATTTATAAGTATAAAATGGAGTCATTTTACAATATATTCTGTTTAAATTCATCAACAAAAGGGCTGTTACTGTAAACTGAACCACTGGTAACTCTTGGGCGGCTCTCATAGTGGACGCATAATTTTGAGAACTAAAAATTGGTAGTAAACTAAAACCCTTTCTCAGTTGCTAGATGCTATGTGGTTTTGAAAACTATAGAATATCATTTTCCTCACCTTCAACGCCTTAATGGATAGTTTTCATCTGGTGAACATAACCAATAGGTGTCATTTTAAAACAGCAAGTAAATATCCATCTATTCAAATGGACCATGTTGTCTGTGGTAATGGTAAACAATGAACGATTTTGAATTAATATTTGACTGATTATTTGACTTGGTGCAGTTGCTGTTGTACGTACGGAGACATGAATGTTTATGTACTCGTCCACTTGAATGTGAAGTGAATTCGGAGTTAAATCTGTACGAAAGTACATGAGAGATGCGATCTTTGAGTAATTTTCATAGACACAGGACTGAGCTGCGTTTCGGTGAAATCCTTCCATCCACGCACGGGAATATAAAACGGCGACGCGTACGTGACGAGAGGAAGATTAAAGCCGGCATCATGTCTGGTTCACGAAGGCTGCTGGGTCGAACATAACGGGATGGTGGAGAGCCCTTCAGGAGAGTTTGCTTTGTCACGACGGGCGTTGGTTGGGATAGGATAGGATAGGATATAGGGAGAGAGAGAGTGAGTGAGTGAGTGGAGAACGGGTGAAATGCGCTTTTTGTTCAAATTCCCAGATAATTAGGGGACTTTCTTTGATTATCTCTACGTGTCATCGATCTGGATGACTTGCCGTTTGATGCTTGCGTTATTGTTACTTTTACCTCGAAAATGTCCCGCTTCAAAAGAGTCTTTTTCATATCCAAAAAGCTATTGTACGTAGGTACATATGTATGTATCCGTATACTACCATGCAGTACTTATGTGAAAACATTTCGCTTTTTACTTTTCGATTCATAAAGGGAAAGCCTTAAAATATGCATTCGGAACTTCAAACACTGTTAGAAATGTTGTGTCGTTGCTCCGTCTTCCAGAATCGAAAGTGATGTAGATATCTTCGCGAACTTTACATTTGTTCATATTGAATAGTCTCTTGCAACTTACTTAATTTGGAAACGAGAGACATTGAGCATAATACAATTTCCTACATATAAGAGGTTACTTTTTTTAAATCCTAATTCTAAATTTCTCAAAAATTAAAACTATTTTTAAACTATAACAGAAGTAAAATCATTGGTCTTAATTTCACTTGCTTTATTCTGTTTTGACCAAAGTTCCAATTTCAAAGAACACAAGATGCGGATCGCAATTTCGAATTTATTAACGAGATTGTAGATTGAATTGGTCAAGTAGATACCTTTGGAGGCCTCGTCAAACATTTGAAATACCAGTTAATAGGAAATATACACCCTGTAGCTGCAAGCAATGTATTTATTTATGATTATCTGAATCGACAAAAAATATTTTAAAGTGATTGGGGGAGGAAATTAATTTGGGCTAAACGAGTTATAAGTTTCGATTGAAAAAAGTTGAAATCGTGTATGTGAAAATACCGAAGCTTCTCTGTTGCGAACTGATTAACGGATTTAGCCGCGTACCCTGTCGCAGCATCATCCCCCTCTAGTTTCTCCCCTTCGTTCGCCGGATGCAAAGTAAGTGAGTCAAGTACCACCCCGTCACCTGCCCACCCTAAACGTGCTCCTATCTTCCTCGATATCTCGGGGTTCATCTCGTCAACGCGCCGAAAACCGAAGGAAAACAAATTATTACACTTCCTGGCTCTTAATCTATAATCTTCGTCGAGTGGGTGCGTTTATAGTCTAGATAAATCAGTGTGCAGGAAAACTGGGCGCCTTCGAACATAAATCTATGAATTACTGGAATTTTTCCCCTGGGGGAAATGCGTGTACAGTATGGTTTTGAATCGTAGGCAATTTCTAGAAATGATGGACCTCAACCTCGAGCGTTGCTCTTTTTCGTTGCTTGTTTGGGGTTCGAAGTTCGACCACATGATTAATGAGGATATCAGTTTTGAGCTGACTCACACCGCGCATTGCAAGTTACTACGTATTTCTTTTCTTCTTTGTGCATAACAAAATCTAAGAATTTTCAGATATAGTTACTGACCAACAAATTTTAATTCCACATAAAACCTTTTAGTTAATAAGATATATTTAATGTTCACATGTATAATGATAACAAAGAATCAGGTGTTGTAATGCACAAATTTGACATAAAGATTATACCCCGATATACGTAATAATGCTTTCGCATACCGAGGTTGTCAAATTTTACGACTTATGTGTGATAGGAGGGCACCTTCTACATGGGGCAGTAGGAGAGAATTAAAGAACCACATTGATGGAGATGTGGGTTGTAGAAACCCAGGGGATCATAAATGAAAAGTTGTTTCATGTAAAAAAAAAAACATACATACCCCATTAATGCATCAACCGAAGAATACTTTTATTTGATCGTTTAAGATCATGAGGTTACGGTAGGAAAAGACAATACGAACGAAGTGAATAGCTTTTGTGAAATGCTATGCAATATGAATTGTGAGTTAGATTGAGTGGGGAAAGGTATCTGTGAGTGGTATGCACTAAGGGATGGGGTTAGATTGTAATGGAAATAGTTTCTCTAAATGACATGTGTGCACCCAAATTTAAAAGTGCTCAACTAGTAACATTATTAAAAGATTATGGTATTTTTCTTTGTGGAATGTCGAAATTTCATAGTCAGACATTAAAATTAGTTCCAAAAATTTTCCCTTATCATCATGATAAGAATAAAACCGGGATTTACATTCTTATTAGAAAACGGGGAGTATCTAATGTTGTTTAGGGTCCGATTGATAGATTTATATGCGTGTTTCGTCTGTATAAAATCCTTCGATAATCTCTTATAGTAAGAGACTACTATACAGAGACGTACACTTACTTGGTGGCCCCCCTGAAAACTGACGCTAAGAGTGATTGATAGAAGCTTGACTGCACCGATCACGAGGAGAAGAATTGCAATAATGGCGGAATTAAGGACTGAAATCGATGGATTTTCGTCCTTTTATAAATACTTATTTCGTGAATGACGTTTTATAAGAGGTAATTACGTACAATAATAGTCGCATTAGGAAGTGATTCTTCTTAAGAGATGAACAGAGAATTATAAAGTTGAAAGTGGCAGTCCGTGTAACACTTTTTGATTCGATAATCACAACAATTTTTGGTCGTACCTATATTAAAATAAAAACTACGATTCCCCTCGTAGTTTAACACAAAAAGGACCGAATAACTTTTTTTAAATTTTACTATTTTATGTTTTTATAGATTTTCAATTTTCAAAAAATTCTCATTGGTTTAAAGTAGGTTTATTACAAAAGATGTAGATAATTAAGGAAATATGGTGATAAATCCTGAATGTGACTTTAAAGTCTCTTAGAAATTAGTTTGAAAAACTCAAACTACTTATAACGAATACTTTTCACATCAACTTCAGAGTGGAAAACGTTACATCAAGATGTACGAGGATGGATTGATAAGTTTCCGGCCTGACCAAGATAATTAAGGAAATATGTTGATAAAACCTGAATGTGACTTTAAAGTCTTTTAGAAATTAGTTTGAAAAACTCAAACTACTTATAACGAATACTTTTCACATCAACTTCAGAGTGGAAAACGTTACATCAAGATGTATATCATGGCGTAGGTTGAAAGGACTATCAAATTCTGGTGTCGTCGATTCCTGATTTTCCCAAAGAAAACAAATTAGATAAATGGTAAACATAAAATTTATATAGTTTTTTAAGGGGAACCTAAATATTACCCTATTTACCTTGATATAATTTTTACGATAAAAAAATTTAAAACGAACGTGATGTTTCAAAAGAAGAATGGTAATTAGCAAATCGCAATCATCATTATCAATATCATCATCACCATAGAGATATAAATCCTAATCATAGTAATTATGAAAAAATACTTTATAAACATTTGTTCATATGAGTTAGAAGGTCACAAATATTTTGTTAGTAATTATTTAAAATTTTAAGGAACAAGTTTGTTTCTATCTCGAATTGAATTAATGTTGAAATACATTTCTTATGATGTGTTGTCTGGTGCAGATAATTCCATAAATTTTGTGTAGGTTAAAACGTCTGGAAATACATTTACAAAATAAAATCGCCTGGAAGACATTAAGGGAACAAAAACGGAGAAATAGTTCTGAGTCGGCCAAGAAACAGGTCCGGAAGATTCCAGGAAACTGGGAAATTTATTAACCCTGGACGTGTGCGAGGAAGTGAGGGACTTTTTTGTCTCATTCTTAACCAATTTGCGAAAGTTACTTGTAATTTTTGTTTTGATTCAATTACAGTGATTTATCTGCTGGCCTTAATGGCTGGTTTTCACTGATGTTCTCCGCGTTGTTTTATGGTTCGTTGCTTCGAAGTCCTCTCTGATTCATGGATGACATTTTACTCGAAAACAACTTCATTGTGGCGTCTTTCTTTACCACGATGGCGAAACCAATCTCTTACTCAAATTCTATTTAACGACTCTTTTTATTTTCACGTAGACAACCGTTTTTATCACAAGACAATTTCGGTTTTATTGGACCAATAACAATAGGTTTACATGAATAAAGATTTCATTTTAATTAATTCAATTAAATCCTAAATTTCTTCTCTTTCTAACTTATTATTCTTAACTGCGACAAATATAAAAATATCTAATAATTTATGTTAAATAAAAAAAGGTCGATAATTATTGATTTAATTCTGAACCCTTTTTTTCCAATGTGAGGTAAAGTTTTAAAAATATGAAGGTCTACGAGGTTTTCCTATTTTCATCTTCGTTAAATAATTTCTAAGTCATATGACAAAGTAACGATCTTACAAGGGGTTTTCCCCAAAAAAGAAGAAGTTTAGGTATACTTTATTTGCAATTTAATTGAAACATTTGTATCTCAATTTACGAAGCAAAGTCATCAGGTCTTCTTCATATGTAACCCAATTGAATTTCTTTTTTTTTTAGTTAAACATGGAGTTGATCCGATCTACAGAATATATAATACCGGAAACAAAACCGATGAATGGGTACAACCACAACCTTTATCAGAAGCAACAGACGTGTAATAGGGCCCACGAGAAAGAGTGGGAGCCTTCAGTCAATGGGCGCGCGAAACCTCCGCCACGATACTCTGCAGTTTCTTCCCTTTCGCAGTCGATAGCAGATGCAGCAGCGTCGAGAACCCGCGACAAGACTGACCGCGAACGTACCAACAAAATTAGCCGACATCAGACCGATTCGTTTAATACGAAAGCGACGCGCTTTCTTGAGCCAGCCGGTAAAAGAATCCCGCCAACCGAGCCATCAAGCATCATTCCTCCTACGAAGCAACAGCAGCAATCTTCGATGGAACCGAAACATTTCAAACAAAGACAACCCTTAGAACTTGCACTGCTAGAAAAATCCGCGTACGATCAAAGACTATCGAAACACAGAACGCAAACGACGAACTGTGGTGCGGTCGAGAAGCCGCAATACGCGCGCATCCCGAACAGTAAAGTGCCGGTGGTTCAGGTGAAAAATAAAGGACATCCGAAAAACGCGACGGGAAAACCCGGCGTTGCCGAGCCGGTCGGTAAAGTGAAAAGTTTAGTGGGGTATCATGAGAGCAGTGTTGGATACGTAGGGGGTGCACTTGTTGGTTCTGAGAAAGAAGTATTTGGGGTTTATGCGGAGACGAGGTACGCCTTCGCTGTTAATGGACTGCCCGGAAGTGTTGCCCAAGCTTCGGCCGCTGCGGCTTTTTTTGCCAGGTGAGTCTCACTAAACTTCTTCCTGTCTAGGGTTTCCATGAAGTGTCAGGTCAGCGTCGGGGCGGTATAATCGCAAAATGGAAAAAATAAAAATACAAAAATTAAACCCCAAATTATTTTTTTATAAAAAAATATTTAAAAAGTTTTAGGAGTATTGAAGATTTGTTTTGCAGAATTTCCTTTTCATGTTCATTTTAAAATTAAATTGACACTAAGATAGAGTCCTATGACAATCGATATCTATCGTCAGTTCATTGGGAATTCATAAGTGAATGATTCTCTTATTATGCAAGGATTCATCCATGGTATTTGAATTAAATAGATAAAGGGACTCTCGCAAAGGGAGCAGTCCCGGTATATTGGGCCGGACGACAACCCTATTCCTGTCTCTGTCTCAGACGAATCTTAAGGTTTATCTTCGAGGTAGGTACAGAGGTACTAAAGAGGTGTTTCTTCATCATTAAAGGTTTTGTACGTTATAAGGTAATCTGTTGTTGTTTATTGAATAAGTTAAAGATTGCTTTTCGTAAAATTAAAGCACTATTTTTAATTTTAGAACTAAGTTAATTAAAGCTACGGCTTTCAAGTAAATAAAAGGCTCAAATATACTGTGACCTTTTGAATGTAATTGATCTTCAGCATCGTCCAAACGGTGCTTTGATGACTTATCAAAAGTTGATTTGACTTTTATCTTCGTTTTGTAAACTCTTATAAAGACAGTTTCAAAATTTAATATACTAATACAAATTCGAATATTTAAGATAAACATTTAAAACTTTTCATGTGAAGAAAGTTTGTTAATTAAAATCTCAGAAAGAAGAACTTGAATAAATAAATACTTAGGTATTTAAACAGTTTTTAAGTAGCGAAGAAGTTTGAAAAATGTTGCTGTTAGGATAGAAAGATTTCTTGCCATTTCAGTCAAAATTATCATTAAAGTAACTGTAGTTTTCTGATTTTCACCAAATTGTTTTTCAGTGTATTTAGGTCTACCTACTATCAGGTATGAGAGAATAACATACTGCGTTCCTGGATGAGGCACTTTTTGACACAAGAATGAGACGAAAATAAGAGTGACTGTATTGACAATTTGTTTGCAATGGCAAGAAATCTTAAATTTATAAGCAATATTTTTCAGCCTTATTTATTAATTTTAAGCATTTATCGGTGTGAACGAGACAGCTGAATGTTTGATGGAAGAAAGCGTAATTTTACAACATATTATCGAGTATAATTTACCTATGCAAATTGGTAATAGTTCTTTCAAAAACATTTAAGAAGACCTAAATTAAAGAGTACCATGCAAGTTCGTTTACTAAGAAATTTTGGAATTTAATTAGAACACTAAAAAAAGCACTAAATTCTCATGATTTTGCGATGTGGATGTACTAGCCTGACAAACATTGAAATGCATACTCTCGAATAATTTTAAATGTAAGTACATATGAAAATAAACCAGTTGAGGTAGTTCTTTATTAGCCACGACTGATTATAAATTAAATAAGTTTTACGGTTTTCTGTTTAGCAAGAATCCGTGTTAAAACTTAATAGCACTAAATTGCACGAAATATCTCCATGTTCATTCAGGTCAGACACTTAACATTACGCTTTCGATGTAATTTGTTTCGTTGGAAAGTGCAATATTGTTTCTTAACGTGTCCCAAAATTGCCATTGAAAAATCGAACGACACATTAACTGTAAATTACGTCCAAGCGAACGTTACAGAAAAAAATATGGCCACTTCGTTTTTCCAGCTTGCAATAAAAATCGTTTTGGCCTTCTTCGAACCTGTTCTTCGCACTTTGTAATTGAATTTTAGCTTTTATGGGTGCATAATAAACAGCGGGCATCCAAAACGTGTCTTCAGCATTAAACTTAGCCCGCATACATCAATTATCATCTCTCGTTGCATCCATCATTTCGAACAATCGCTTTACGAAAACATGATTTCAAAATTTTTTTTCCTCGTCGCAGAAATTGCATCCTGAAAAATGCTTTTGTTGCATTGTAAAATAAGGCTTTTTGTTGTAGTGTGATATTGCATTTAGGTATAACGTAGATTTCCTACAGAGAAATTTAATAATGGTTAGAGCAATGTTGAGTGATGCTGACCTTTAAAAGCTACTGCGAAAACGAATGCTTACACCTTATTTTTCTTGGTCGAATATTGTATTATCAATTGTATTTTAATGTCCCACAATAATTTTTTGTATCCTAGCTCTAAAAGTCATTTAATGTAAGATTATGCCTATGAGATAATTTGTCAGTGTGTCTAAGGGTTATTTATAGGATGCGAAACACCTTAATATTACTTATAATATTGAATTGTTACTTTTAGTTATTTTCAGATCTTATTTTTATTTAACCTGGTTGAATATTGTATTGTCAATTTTCTTTTAATGAAGAATTATTTATAAATTTAACAATGAAAATCAGAAGTTCTACTTGACATTACCCTGGCTACTCATCACCGTAATTCAGTCGAAATCCAATCTGGATTTAATTCCATTTATTGTAGAACAGACAGAAACACAGCTATTGAGAGAGACGATCTTTCAATATGACAATACCAGACTGCACAAACGACAAAGAATTAGAATGCTATTTGAGAGTAAAATTCTGGTTCATTTAGCTTGTGTCTAGACAATTTTTTCATTTTCATTTCTTTAGTACATTCGAGTCGTTTTCAAAATTGAAGTGGACCGTCCTGGAACGTTTTTTCTTTCAGATTAACGGAATGGTCATCTTTATTAGAGTTCCGTACCCGAAGGTTCAAGTGCTATCCATCCGCCTTGTCAGACATTTGTACATATGTTATTTAGGGATGCATTGCTGAAAGGATATAATAATAATTGTATAGTTCTACCTCGAATGTGTGAAAACTACTGAATTTTAATGAAAAATTTTAATTAAAAGTGACAACATCCTAGATATCGAAGGTACACCTAACAATAAGGAATCCTTTAATCTTTTGATAAGACGTTTAATAGTCAGCTCAGTTCAAAATTTTCGTAGGTCTGGCAACGCTCGCCAATGGTCAAACGTGTTAGTAGACATCTCTCTCCCTCTTATTTACTTCTTACAAAGTGAGAGAAAGCTGACGGGGTACATTCGATTAATCTGGTGAATATATTTCAAATAGGACTTATTTCAAAAAACTCTGAAAACTGAGTCTGTTAATAACAACCGTTGGTCTGTTTTATTTTACTAAATACTTTGATCAAAATTTATAATTATTATTTGTCGAACAACGTAATACGAAACTTCGTTCTTGTAAGGCGACATGGCTTGTTTATTTTCCAAGTGCTTTGTTTCAACGTATCAACAATTTTTTCCACAAACCTTTTATTTATGTACGAAGTTTTATTAAAGTCGTTTTTTTAGCTCTACATGGAGGCAACTCCTTTGAGAAGCTCTATTAGTACTTTTATTACTTTGATAACAATTAACTGAAAATTTGCAGGTTTCTTGGTAGCGAACAGGAGTGTTACCTTTAAAATGAAGCTGAAATACTAAATAATCTCTTTGTTAAATTGAGAGATACGTGAAATAGAAGACGTATTAGTGCCTTTTAATCTTTCTTCGTCTGAGATGGAACCGTTTTAAAGCAACAGGTGTGTCACGTCGTAGATACTTTATTGCAGGGAAATTGCACTGATGACTTGCGCCAAATTATAATTGCCCTTACAGGGTACTTACCTGTTTGATGTGGATAATTCGCCATTTCAGGTTCGTGTCTTTCAGTTTTATTCAGTTTACAGTTGAAGTGGGCAAAACACGTGCCGGTTTTTCCATAGGTTACCTATTGTAATTAGGGATGTACCCCTTATTGGTTTATCTCTTAGGAATGTTCCTGAAGTTTTATGAATATTTAACCGCACTTCCGATTAGGTTTTTTGTGGGGTCCATCGGTGAGAAGGTTTGTTAGATTTAAGGTTCAAGGGTCATGACATTTAATCTTCCCAGTCGTGTCAGTTATCTTTTGCTTATTGTTTATTATTCTTCCCCAAGAGCAAGAGAAGCGAATTTGACCTATAACCTTTCTCCTTTCCTTGACGATAAATACCAGTCGACCCATTGTAAAGGAGTATAGCAATGTTATAAGGGTACTTATTCCAGGGAAAACAATTTTATAAAGTACACAGTAATGTGCAACTTAAATATTAATAAAAATTTTTACATTCTACAATAATGGTAGGTACCTATATTATTAATAGGGGATAATATTTAGGTACTGTTTATTATTTTAACATTTCAAAGAGTTGATGTACGTATTTTGCAAACCCCATGGAGTTTACGTACATACATTTCTTGATGTTGTTCCCAGAGTTTCTCGAGTCCACACTGTCATTATAAAATACATATTACGCGATTGGAAAGCAGAAACCTTCGTCTGCAAAATATATGCTATTACTGCAATCGTTGGCAATTTCGCAAAGGATGATAATGGGGTTAGTTTATTGTCAGCATGTTCCCACGATTACAATTTTGAAAGGTATTAGGAAGCAATAAAAATTGTCCTGTCCGGGTATCGGCTTATAGCTAACCTACATTTTCGTTCAATTTACCAGAATCGAGATTTACCTTACTTGGAATTACATGAGCATTCTGCCTAATAAAATTGGCGTTCTAATGAAGTGATTGATGATTTCTTGAAAAACTGCGATAATCAGGATTATACTAAGTAGTTGAAGAGAAGCTTAATCTGATAGTGGTCATAGGACTAGGTCTAATAATTTTCACGCAGTAGCACAAGTAGAAAAGTATATACCCAGACTCATCATCATTAGGTCGTCAGTCATAAGACTGGTTGGACACGCACCTCCACTCTTTCCTATCCTGAGCTAATCTTCGCATTTCCCTTAAACTAGAACATCCCACATCCTTAACTATTTACGAACAGTAATCTAATCTAGGTCTACCTCTACCCCTCCTAACTTCCGTTTCTGTCTCTAATATGTCTATGACTTGACCTTCATGCCCGAGAAGGAGTCCTACCAACCTATCTCGCCTATTTCTTATTGACTTCCATAGAGTTCTAATCTAACCTTCTTTTCCAACGGTATTCTCATCATTCGCCTATAACACCACATTTCAAACGCTTCTAACCTTTTCCTTGTTTCGCACCCGTACAGTGCCGTGCTCCATGTAACTTTAAACAAAACGTTTTTGTACTTTTGTCTAAATTGGCTAAGAATTATTTGCTAATACAGTCATTTCAAATGCTCCCTGATATTGACGGTGCTTTTCAGTTACAACTATTCTATTAATATTTAATTAGTTTAATAGTAAATTGCTTCAACCCTCTAGGTTTACATATTGTTTATTGACCCAATATTTGTCTAATTGTTATTGTATAATATCAATCTGTAAACAGGAACAAGTCATTAATAATGATCAAATTATGATGTATTGATGGTTACATCCTACACTTAAAATGCGCACCATAGAATGTT
Source organism: Agrilus planipennis (assembly GCF_000699045.2). Taxonomy (NCBI): domain Eukaryota; kingdom Metazoa; phylum Arthropoda; class Insecta; order Coleoptera; family Buprestidae; genus Agrilus; species Agrilus planipennis. Next base: position 681,507 of record NW_020438957.1, read on the forward strand.
GTTTGACTGTTACAGGCAATCGTTCATTAATTTTATTTTAGGTCATCATATCTACGTTAACTCATAAATTCTAGCAACATAAAAATATGCATTAAACTTTATTGCTTCCGCCAGAGGCTCGTTTATCTCATCAAATCGTTCGTGGTAATCATTATATAAAGTTATCAGCGTTCTCAATTTGATGACAAAAACTCGATAAATTGTGATGTCTTATAAAAGAAATTTTATCATATGGTACTCGCAATGTATCTATCGATTGTTGACTATACTTAAAAAATCAATCATTAGGAAGAGCGCACCCAAACTAAGACGGTAGGCGTTGTAAACCAAAGCTGTACCAAAATATCAAACTGTCTTTGATCATCAATTTTCATTTCATATGTTTAGTTGTTATTAAAGCGTTAATATCTGCTGTCGTCTTATGGGTGATTTGTGTCGTTATTATCAAGCTTTAACACTCCCGTTACCGAAACAACTCTCTCGATTAGTAGCGACAATTTAATATATTATGTGCTTTCATCAATTACATGTATAGTTGCTGTTGCTTTTATGCGTATTGGTAACTGGCCATTAAAGATAAATTAAAAAATATAGCGACCATAAATAGCCGCGAGTTCCAAAAGTGGTTAAAATATATGAGCTGAGAGCGACTTGCATGTAAAGGTTATGCCTCGTAAACTAGGTATTACTTATCATAAAACGTATCGCCGTATATTATTTTTTTATTCTTCGTCTCATTGTAACCGGCAGCAACGGACATAAAGTCGAGGCGTCGATAAAGGAACTTTTTTATGAAAGAGCGCGAGAATCGCACCTTAATGCCCTTAAGGGACACCAGCAGCCGCACGAGATTTTGTATTTGGTTTATTACCGTCATAAATACAGTCTATCTGTAACATAAAATGATATAAAATTTGCGACGTTTGGGCGTAGGAGTTGCGTTTATATATAATACTCTTTTCTCTATTTGAAAACTATTTCATGGTTTTGGATCGCGGTCTTGAATTAAGATTCGCAGTTTTGTACTGACTCTGCTGACTCCTCTAATCAATTTTACAAGAATATAATAATTTCTAATTTCATCATCATCATAAGGTCGTCAGTCCTAAGACTGGTTGGACACGTACCTCCACTCTCTCTTAACCTGTACTAAACTTCGCATTTCCCTAAAACTAGAACAGCCCACATCCTCGATTATTTGCGAACAATAATCTAATCTAGGTCTACCTCTACCCCTCCTAACTTCTCTTTCTTACTCCTAAAAATACTTTACATACAACAAACTAATTTCTGAAGCGCCCTTTCTCTCATATTACTAAAACCATTGTAATTAATTCAAGTGTCCTACAAGGGATGCAAAAAAGCATTAATGTCCTACAATAATTATCCCTAGCTAATTACTTGTCAATCTTAATAGCCCGTCCATCTCTTTCTATTTTATCAGATTGCTGTCGTCAAAAATTTAATGCGTGCTTCGGAGTTTCTTAAAATAATAATCAGTTTTACCCTAAATGCATGTAGAAACTCCTTTGAACAAGGGAAAGGGCGAAACTTTTCAATTAACATTTAAAGTAGGATTAATTACTCTAAGAACTTTATGAATTCAGGTTTGAATTTTAAATGGTTTCGAATTTCAGAAACTTTAAGCAAAACTTGCCATTAGCATTACGAACACTATAAAACGGTAATTAATTATGTTTAAAGACATCACTGTTAAACCATTTAAAACGTTTCTTAAATGCTCAATTAACATGTCAAATCCAGAACGCATATTTTAAATCTAAATATTACCTATTAAGAACTAAAATAAAATTAAGCACAATGTCATTTGATAGAACAACAGAAGAATACTGACACATTGTTACAAAAACTTTTCATTGATTATTCACCGTAATAATTTGACCAAATTCAGATGGAAAAGTGTGACTACAAAGAGATTTAACTTCCCTCCAATCATCATCATCATCATAAGGTCGTCAGTCCTAAGACTATTTGAACACGTACCTCCACTTGTTCCTATCCTGAGCTAAACTTCGCATTTCCCTAAAACTAGAACAACCCACATCCTTAACTATTTGTGAACAGCAGTCTAATCTAACCTAGGTCTACCTCTACCCCTTCTAATTCCTGCTTCTGCTTCTAATATTCTAATATGTCTCTGACTAGACCTTCATGCCTGACAAGGTGTCCTACCAACCTTCTCCTATTCTTTCCAATACCTCTTCATTTCTAACCTTTTCTACCCACGATATCCTCATCATCCGCCTATAACACCACATTTCGAACGCTTGTAACCTTTTCTTTTCCGCCGCGCCCACTGTCCATGTTTCGCACCCGTACAACGCCGTGCTCCAAACATACACCTTTAACAACCTTTTTCGAATTTCTAAATTAACCGTTCGCGAGCATAGAAGTGACTTCTTTTTATTAAAATTAAATTTCTAATTTATCAATTTTTTTTTATGTTTCTACATTTGTTTCTTATTTTTATTTCCCAATTCCTTGTGTATCCTTTTGAAATAATTTTATTGTGTCAAATATATTGTTTTCAGTATTTAGAGTATCATCTCGTAGGAAGTACAGTAAAGACTGAAAAAATCAACAAATTCGATACTACGTAGAGCATATTGGTAATCTAAAATTCAGGTTACCGAATTTTGCTGTAATATGAACAGTTCTAACTTGCTAATTTGTTTAATTAAAACTTAAAGGCAAGGCAGACCCATGCCAAACGCAGGCTTTAGGATACGTATAATTTATAGGAAAAATTAATTGTCTAGAGTTTTACACAATACCTGCAGGTAATTTAGTAATATCTGAATCACGATTGTTAATTTAACCCAGTGAACTTTCGGCTTGTTATCTGGAGTACGTTTTGGTCATCAGCACTTTCAAGACCCAGTTCGGTTTCCCATTGTAAACAATGAGGGCAAACGTCCGTGTTCGGTACGTTTTAATGCACAAGTAGTAGAAGAATAATAAAAGTTTTATTGCACCATAAAGCGTGGGTAGGAATACCTTTGATATAGATAAGCGTACCAAACAGGCATTAGCAGCAAACGGAAACATCAAAGGAACATAAAACAATTTGCTAATTACGGCACTGTGTTTCGGAGCCGGTAACTGTGAAACACAAACACGGAACATTAATATTATAATTACACTGTGGTCGTTACACCGAATGCAGTCAGCAGATAATAACTGATAATTACGAAAGAATCGAGCGGTAAGCTTATGGTAATGCATTTTGTTTGTTTTATTTAAAATTAAATCATTTGGAAAATTAATTATTTGGTTCGGTGCACGTGAAATTATTACAAAACGTTAAACTACTATCAATCTTAATTATGTTAACATACACTCAGAGAAAACTGTAGAACAAACTTCTACAATTGTAGAACTTTTCATTACAAGTAGTAGCAAATATAGGGACAGAAACAAGTTGTAGTGAAAATTAATATAATATTGTAATTACTCTATTGTCTACAAACTGTTTGTCTCTCTACCACAACGTTAAAGAATATGTACTACAAGTTTCTCTTAAAAATTACTTTTCATTGTAGGATATTTCAATACAATAATTAGAAAAAAATTATACAAAATTGTAGAATATTTCTCTACAGCAATTAAGAATGAATTATACAATATAATGTTACGCATCTTTACAAAAAGTAGTTGAGTTTACCATTGCATTGCAGTACATTTGCAAATATATTGTAGTGGGTATTTCTAGAATTGTGTAGTCTACCTTTGGGTTGTAATGATGTATTAATCACTACAATTATTGATTTTATTTTTAATCAATTTAATCTCACCAGAAACTATAATGAATATGTAGAAAAGTGTACAAATAAAACAATCAGTTATTTAAATCATGTATTTAAAAAAGCATAAAACATATTACCTTAGCTTATAACAAGGAACAAAAACTTGAAAGCTTATTACAAAGTAGACGTCCTTTTCTGAAAATAAATAATAAATACTTCTACCCATTCTGTTTCAAGTAAATGACTTCTATCGAATTCATTCATCAGCTAAATCTTGAAAACCCCACTCAGACAATTTTCCTCTTGTAAAAGCATCCATAATAATGAGCAGCAGGCTGTAAAAAAAATAGATTTCAGATGAACGTTAAAAAGACGGATATGTTTCTATTATCCTGTAAAATTGATAACTTTTTTTTGTAATTTTTCCTTTGTCAAATGTCTCGCCTCGCTAGGTGCAATTGAAAGGTTCAATTGTTAATTTTACTGCAATTAATAAACTTACCGTACTTAACAAGAACGAACAGATCAGTAGAAGCCACTTAACTAACACTAACGCGTAGTAACACCATACAAGCGAAGAAACTTATTGCACAATATAAGCTAATATTTTCTAGATATGTTTGCACTCAGTCAGAACAAAAAACTGAAACGCAATAAATATTTAGTAAAAATTGTTATTTTTTTCCTTATATTTTCTACAAAATTTGTTTAACCTTTCTACAATTTATAATGAAATTCACAAAGTTGTTGTCGTAAATATTTCATTCAAATTGTAAGAAATTTGCCTGAGCTCCTGTCGATATTTCTCCTACAATTTACCACTACAATTTTATAGTCAAATTTAAGTTTACCGTTAGTTAACCTTACTACAAACTTGAGTCGCATTTTCTACAAAAGGGCCTCTACAACGTTATAGTAATTTTTCTTACAGCATTTTTCTGAGTGTATGCAGTATCAATTCATGGATTCTAAAGAATCAAACAACAAAGGGAATTTGTAACTTGATTTTCCAGAAGTTTAGAACTGTCTGTTGCTGGTAACTGGTTATTAAAAATGGGATAATTAATGTAAAACATTAATGAAATGAACCAAAAAACAAAATAAATAAGGATCGATATAATCGTCACTCCTGGCATTGGGGTTGCTGATGGTTTATCCTTTCCGCTAGAAACAATAAGTTCATTTGTTATTCATAGATTAAATTTACGTTAGTAAAACAGAAATCTCTAGCGACATATATTTTAGCGGCTGGATAATCCAGGCAAGGGTTGTCGACAGCGTAATGTAATCAAGGGAGTGATATAAGTAATTCTATACATTTAAATTGGATTAACAGAAGCATTCCATGCTTTTGCTACCGTTCGCCGTTGCGACGCGTCCCATTGTTTATTTATATACCTTTTTTGTTCCTTTTAATTCCAACCGACGCCCACATCGACGCCGACACTTGCAAGCCGGCTCAACAAAATCCTATTTAGTTTGTTCGCTCAGCATCAGAATTATGTTTTGCAAACTATTATTTCAGTAGTAATGGACCATAAAAGAGACTTTTCAGCGCATTTAACTTATTTGTAAACCGTTTATACTGTAGGTACTATTCTTAAATTAATTGTTTTTCAAAGTTTTATAAATTACGTGTTTATGTAATTAAAGGATTTGACAATTCTGTGTTCACTCCTGCTTGTTTAAAACATACATTTTCGTAGAATTTTGCGCGAAAAGCTCAAGTTCTTGCAGACGAGAATTTTTGACTGAAATAATTTTATCACCTTTGTCTAGCTAAAGGTCAGGAGTCTCTAGTTAAATTTACTTGATATTAATATATCCCTTTTAATGAGAATAAGTCAACAAATCCATTATTAATACCACATATTTTAATAAATCTGATATTTTAATGCAACTTTTTTACAACATTTTGGAAAGAGGGGTGTGTGAACTCTAACGGAAATGAAAACCCAGAGCACTCTCTAAAACAGCTAAAAAATATCCATTCCGTTTCCATTTTATTTTGTCTGTTACATCCCTTTTACCTCTCGAGTGATATGTTGAAAGTGCCTCAGTTAAACACTTCAAAAATAACTATCATAAACAGCTTGTATCTGCCACCGTTTACAGCGCTGCGTTAAAAAATGAATACTAGAAGCCAACGTTCACATCACACATTTCCAAAAAAGCGGACACCAATTCATTTCGACAGTGTAAAGCAATGAAAAATGTGTAGGGGAGTCTTAATAGGGGGCCCAATATAACGTGTTTGTAAGCTCATTTTTTAAAGTCTGTTCCCTCAGGCACCCCATATGTCAAACTCGCTTCTAATAAGTCAACTGTTAGTCGATGAGGTTTCTACACCAGTGTACAGCTTCTCACTTCATCTACTATTGATTCTCGACCCTCCGTTACCAACCTGTTTGACAGACTTTTCAATCTTATTGTTAACGTCTTATAAATTAAAGAATAATTCAAATATCATTCTAATTAAGACTTCGAAGGGGTGGCAGCAAACATAATATAATACAGTAATTAAATATAAATTCTAGTTTTGGCGATAAGAATACGGAAAAAATGAGAAATGAACATAACTTTTGGTACCAGTCGACGTTCCATCTAGGAGTATAGCATCGTTATAAGGGTNCTTCATCTACTATTGATTCTCGACCCTCCGTTACCAACCTGTTTGACAGACTTTTCAATCTTATTGTTAACGTCTTATAAATTAAAGAATAATTCAAATATCATTCTAATTAAGACTTCGAAGGGGTGGCAGCAAACATAATATAATACAGTAATTAAATATAAATTCTAGTTTTGGCGATAAGAATACGGAAAAAATGAGAAATGAACATAACTTTTGGAATTTGTAACATATTAGGTTTTACCTGCGACTTCGCTCGCGTTGATCTCTCGGGAAAAGTATTATTTTTTCTAGATAAAAGTTAGCCTATGTCCTTTCCTGTACCCCTGATAATGTGTGGACAAAATTTCATGATAATCGGTTGAGTTGTTAAGGCGTCAAAACCAAACAAACAAACTCGTGTGTAATTCACGTATATGAAAGTTCTATTAGAAATGGTATTATAAGTACAAATCTGACGTACCTATATTAAGCTAATATGCACCACCAAATTAGGTTCAATTTGCTACCCAATTCAAAACCAACAGGTTACTGGAATATCAATGAAATCCTAAGATAAACTAGCGACAAAATGGGAAGAAGTAAACCATCTTTCAGCAACAAATTACTTACAATTCTCTGCGTCATTTCGATGTGTAGTGCCAGCTTGATACGTAGTATCATTTTTTAGTAACCGGTTGGAGCGATAAAGTTTTGGATTTGGTAGCAAATTAGAGACAATTTATAGCTCATTTTACAAATAAGAAATATAACTTTGTCGTGTTAGCTTGATATGCGTACAAATCTGGGATTGATGTTAATCTCTTTGGCATCTGCTTAATATTAACCAGAAGTTGTAAAGTGCTTCCATGTTTAGAATAGCTTCATATCTGGCGTTTTAATTAACGTACTAAACGTGTTATAAGATGTTATGCCAGTTGACTGTCAAAACGCATTCAAGTCCTAACCGGATTAGTGCTTCTACATGAATGTAATAACAGTTGCATTAGGGTATTAACACCAAGATTAGATCCTTCTTTGTCATTTAAAATTTAAAGCCTATTAAGCATTAAACTACAAGAGGATTACGACTTAAAACCGAGACGTCCATCTAATGCCTTGGTTGTAAGCTAATTGAAGCATTGAATTCTTATAATGCTCAATTGCTTATCAATTTAATCTGTTTAGTGGTTTAATAATCTAAAAGCTTTATGTACAGTATGCATGAGAAAAAGCTAACTTTTACAGTCTTGTAAGTATAAATAGTATGCATTTGTACAAATAACAAACGTAAAGTAATCAATAAATAATACGAATTAAGACAAACGACCTATTCTAAAACCATCTTAATTAATAATTTTCATTATGTAGGTTTTTTATACTTATTAAATTATTATTACTGGGATTAGTTTTATCTTTTTTCTCTGGCAGTTACCCGACACTGCTGGGTACTCGACGTCATCATCCCGTAACCGGATCTTAAAAAAGGGTGCTGGATACCTACCCGGCCCATCTTTAAGCTTTACACGACCCTGTGTTAGTATTTCAATGGTAAATACCAATAAGTGTGATCCATTTTATTTGCATTAAAATTTCATGAACGCCACTTTTCTATGTGAAAAAGTATTAGCAGTCGTCGAGAGTGTTATCGGGTTTATTTGAAACCATATACACCATTACATGGTACCACTCGTTGTTATGGGTATAATACAAGCCCACGCACAAAACACGCTGTATGTTGAACGCAAAATATAACTACATGTTCTGATATGTAATGGAACATTAAAAAAAAGAGCTTAACGGCATTCCAAAGATAAGAAGGAACTTAAGAAAGAAATGCATGCATTCGAATTTTATCAGCATGAATTTATATTGATTTGAGTATGTATTATTAATGGGAAGGCATTGCTAGAAAACATTCTTGAATAACGTGCGTGCTTTACGGGAGGTGCGTGTAGCTTGTGCAGCGATAGTATCAAGTGGCAAAAATTTTCGACTTTAACAAACTGTCCACGTTCTAAAAATCCCTCTAACTATAGTTTACGGTTTCCGGGAGTATTTGTTGTGTCCGCAGTGCAATCTTGATAAATGACGGTACGTAATATTAAATCGTGTATAAACATACTTGTAAGTGACATGGGTACATACACGCAATAAGTACAGGTTTTGAGAATTAATGTTGAAAACGAAAATAATAATGAGGTGGTGACTTGATTTATTTAAGATATCGTAGCAAATCTTCGCTGCTGTATCACGTACATAAGTAGATTGCGTGGATCGTTCGTTACAGGAATGCGGGCAGGAGGCTGCTCCATTCGCGAGGCGTTTCAAACAAAAATATTCGTATGCAATGGAAGAAAAAATAGGAAAAGACTGAATATAAAAGTAGGAGACGAGAAACAAGAAGTCGCTGATTTTCAGAATCTAGGAAATTAGATAATTCAGAATATGGAAGCAGCAGTAGACGATAGAATTGGATAGGATAGGATAGGATAGGAAACAAAGAATAGCGCAGAGTCGAATCGCCTTAATAAAAAGAAGTCACATCTGTATTCATGGATGGTTAATTTAAAAATTCAGGAAAAAAATTGTTAAAACTTCTGGAAATATGAACGGTAGACACAGCGGAAAGGTTAGAAGCGTAATGATCGGATAAGGTTATAGATATGAGGAGATATTAGAAGGAATAGGAGAACAAATGGCGTTTTGGTAGTTAATAAGAAATAAGCGAGATAGGATGGTAGGACATCTTTTCAGGCTTGTAGGACATACTAGAAGCAGAAACAAGTGTTACAAGAAGAGGTAGACTCACATTACATTACTGTTCACAGATTAGTTAAGGATGTGGGATGTTGTAATTTTAGGATTCGAAAGAGTGAAGGTACGTTTCCAACCAGTTTTAGGGCTGATGCTGTACATTACATAATTAAGAAGATTTTGTTAAATTAATCTGATACATTTAATTTCGCCGTTAAATTTTCAAACATAAAAAAGTTTTTTAATGTAGAAGAATAAAAAATACGAATTCGTCAGGATGAATATATGTATGTATAAAAGGATGTAAGAGTGTTATCTATAAGAAATCCGCGTGGCAGAACGACATTACAATTTTATTGCGGTGTTTCGTTGTTAAAAACGAGGTGATAAAGTGTAAAAGAACCAAAAAACTCAATAAAATGCTACGTTACTTAGATCGCTTTAGCGATGGTGCCGGAATAATAACATTTATTTCTGCTAATAAACTTATTCCACCCTCGTAAAAACGTCTTTTAAATTTAATGAATGCGGTCATCACAGATTGCTACCGCTCGTCGACGTTTATAGCGGAATTTGCCCTTTTATTACTGTTTTATGCTCTCCCAGGGTCATACGGCTCGTATAGCGATTAAAAATTCACCATTCGTAGCTGCTCATAACCGCCACATCGTACCTTTCTTTAATATTCAGTTAAATAACTCTTCCATTATGCAAAATATTTAATTTTTGCACGATACCAGTGTGAGATAGTTGAGATGCTTTTCACACCACTAGCAAATCCACCTACTTTAACATATTCTATTTGTAAAATTCTGTTTACCAGAGTGCAGGGGTGTCAGCTGTATATAAAAATTTGAGACCTAATTATCAAAATGTATCAATAGGTATAATAGTTTTGTCTATTTACACACGATGCTGTTATGTACATTGAAAATTACCTTTTATTTAATTAATAAACCTTTAAATCTATAGTACTTAGTACAAGAAGCGGTGTCCATTACATTACTGAACTGGCCCACACTAGGCAGCTCTGCACACTGCTTACAAAAATGCACCGCTAATGGGTACGTGAGCTGCAGTCAATCCAGCATTGGCGTACTTTTATTTTTAATGATACACTTCCCTTTGGAAGTTTTAACACAAAATAATAGAGTCGGAACTCATCATCATCATCATAAGGTCGTCAGTCCTAAGACTGGTTGTACACGTACCTCCACTCTTCCTTATCCTGAGCTAAACGTCGGAACTCAAAGAGAAATTAAATAAATATAAGTCATTGCTGTAGCAACACCCCTATCATTGTCAGAAGCCGCTTCTTTTTATTCTTCCTGAGGTCCTCCCATTTTTTTAACAATCGTCTGTCCGTCACTCGTACATACTTCAATTTTCGGACTACATTTTTTCTTCACAAGAGAAATGTGTTCACACACTATCTCACTCGACAAATCGTGTTATATCTAACTAGCGACCCGCCCCAGCTTCGCAAGGGTGCAATACTGATACTTAATATACTACTGAATGTCTTTATATACAACATTTACAGCTTTTTTGTCATTAGATAATACAAACCGGCCGCCCGGCCAGTACCGCCGCAACCGCATGTCCCTGCATTTTAAATCTGTAATATCTTCGAAAATATTCATTTAAATTACATGCTGTAAAGGACCATATTGATTTATATTTTTGCATAAAGTATTTAAGGTACTTAATTGGATAAGGATTAATTCTGTATTGCTTAAAATCACTTCGTAAATAAGCCATTATTTCTCATAAAAAGTAAAGGATAAAAAATGGTTATTGTGGGTTATCTCTAAGAGATAGACATATACCATCGCGGACTTTTTTGTAGACCCTTTTAAGATGTACAATATTGTAGTACATTATTTTGATCTATCTCGTAGAGTTCAGCCAGCGTTTGCAAAGTAAGTGCAAAAAATGTGTTTATTTACGACATCACATTAGAAACCTCTAAAATTATCAGTGTTTTCTTACTATATTATGCATGTATTACACATATAAACCTTCCTCTTGAATCACTCTATCTTTTAAAAAAAACCGCATCAAAATCCGTTGCGTAGTTTTAAAGATTTAAGCATACATAGGGACAGATAGCGGGAAAGCGACTTTGTTTTATACTACTCGTATGTAGTGATTAGACGACGGTAGCGAAATATAATTTGTTGATATGAATATGGATGTGACTGTATTTTTGCTACCCACTGGCATAGGAAGTGATACTTTTAATTAGGAGGAAAGTAGCCAAGTGTACCTATATGTTTATATCGTGTATTTCGTTGAATAAACATATACTTACCTAGCACACTATAATCGCATATAGCATCACGAAAATGAATTCGTGGGAAACGTTTAAACTTTCAAAAAGCTGGAATGGAACAAAGTCTTTTCTCTGTTGCCGTTGGTTTATACGTAGGTACCGACAAAGTATATACCAACAGCTAAAGTAATTCACTGCATAAATTATTGTCAAGTATTTTGCAATAAATAAAACGCTATATCTTTTAATCGTGTAACGGTGCAACGGTTGGGAATTAATTACTATTCTCGACATCTCGCGAATGTAACAATTCTTATCAATTAAAATGCAATTTACAAACTGCATTTTGTCGCTCTGTAAGTCTTTGGAAATAATACCTACTCAAATTATTTAGGTGTATGTATTGACAATAAATTGTACCTATAGGTAGAAAATAGTTACACTATTGATTAATTATTTATTGATAATTCTCGGAAGAAGAGAAAGAACGCATCATCGTCATTAAATACCTACTGATGCCAAGAATCGTTAAAAAATATACGACATGAATATTCAGGTGGATTTTAAAATAAAATTAATATTCTTTAATGACTTACATTTTAAGGTTAAACAATTATTGTAGGGAGGGGTAGGGATTTCGTACCTAGACAAAAACGATAAATCACTTTTAATGTGAGACAGCTCATACATTTCTAGGATTCTATGTTAGAAATCATGTATTTATGAATTTACAGCAAAAGATGTAAGTAATTGTATCAATCACACGAGGACATAAAAAGCCGTTTTTGCTACTTGAAGCTGGCGGCAATCATCCATTCTTCAGCACAAATTAACCACTGCCCTGGTCACAATTAGAACTGGGGCGCCATTGACACCATTAAATTACATCATAATTACTATTTTGGGTTATCACCTTCCAAAAATAGCAAAGCAGGATGTTTTGGAGATGATATTTTTATTGAAATAAAGGCGATATTTTTATAGAAATTATTTAACTTAAATTCAATATATCAATTTCAAATATTTAAATTTTTTAATTGTGACCATTAACTCCGTCTTGATCTTACTGAACAGTTTCGCTTGTCTCTATAAGTTAATTCACCATTAAAGAAAAAGCGCGTCCCGCAAAAGCGTTACCTACTTTTCGAGACTGATAGTATTTTGAATATTAAAATTGACCAAAGATCGGATCTGGTTTAATCAACTAATTAAATTGTGGCGACCTCATCGTCATACAACAGCGTTTATAGTGATGACCACCCGTGGAGACATAAACCTCTAGCTTCTAGCAGCGACCACAAGTGGCCGAGTGTGTGAACGGTTTTAGTTTTACCAGCTTCATTGTTTATTAAATGATAATTTTCTCATTTGTAAGACCTCAAACAGTTAGTTACATACTTGAATAGTTAAATATAACTTTCTCTATATATTCAATTGGTTTACCGCAAAATCCCATCAAGTTGCAGCGGATGTTCGGCTAGTCATTTATTATAATTTCGATTGATAGAATGTTCTCCATTGTAATGAAAACAATGCATTCCACTATTATTATTATTAGGCGTTGTTCGGTTAAAAAATTACGTCTTTTTATTGCAAGGAAACAGCTGTCTGCGAAGCATCCTTGAATATTAATAACAGAATCATCTATAGAAAATACCACAAATGGCGCGGTAAACGCCATCTGTAGTACGATGCTACATTTTAGGATTACGAATGCTCCAACAAGGTCCATTTAAATATATGGATATTTACTTGCTGAAACGAATACCGGCGTAGCTAACCTCTACGTGATAGGCACGTTACCAAAATCGAATAAAATAATTCGAAGTGGTCTGTATTCTGTCGAAACTGCCAGACGCAGATCGCAATTGCGATCTTTTTGGATCTCATCAGCGCGTCGCAGACAGCTCCGACAGAACACAGACCAACCTTTACCGCGCCATTTGTGATATTTTCTAAAACGCGCTCTTAAGACAGCAGGTAAAAGTTGGCCTGTGTTCTGTAGGAGCTGTCTGCGACGCGCTGATGAGGTCCAAAAAGATCGCAATTGCGATCTGCGTCTGGCACTTTGGACAGAATATAGACCAGTTCGAATTGTTTTATTCGATTATGGTAACGTGCATATCACGTTGAGGTTAGCTACGCCGGGATTCGTTTCAGCAAGTAAATATCCATATATTTAAATGGACCTTATTGGAGCATACGTAATCCTAAAATGTAGCATCGTGCTACAGATGGCGTTTACCGCTCCATTTGTGGTGTTTTCTAAAACGCGCTGTTAAGACAGCAGGTAAAAGTTGGTCTGTGTTCTATCCGAGCTGTCTGCGACGCGCTGATGAGATCCAAAGAGATGGAAATCGCGATCCGCGTCTGGCAGTTTCGACAGTATACAGACCACTTCGAATCATTTTATTAGAATCATCTATAGATTAATGCATCTATCAACAAATTGAGATTGCGTTGTCGATAATATATAATAAGGTAATGAATACTGTTCCGTTTGCGGTTGGACTCAATAACACCGTGAATTTGTTGTTACAGAAAGTAGCAGGTTGTATCTATTGAAAAACAAACATGCTAATTTTCGTGCTTGATACCTGAGAACATAATTATATCTAATCTAGACGTTTGATGGAGTGCCCTGTTGCTACTGAATAAATTTATGTGCGCCGTTCTTCTTGGAAACACATATTTTATAGGAGTGGGTAGAATTAACTAGCACAAGTGCTTCTGGCTTCTTTCTGCTAAAGAAGTTATTTAGTGTTAGATTTCTTTTACTATAAACATTAACCAAGTTTTAAAAACTGGCGGTTAATGAAATTGTATCTAAGGTTGACTAATTATTTAATTTCGCGTTATTTCGGTTTTTAAATTTTTTTTCTTGTACAATAAAATTTATAGCTTTGACGGTAAATTATTTTATTAATTCGTAAACGTTCAGTATATCACTATTCCAACAGAATCAGAAGCAGTCCCTAATAAACTCTGCACGTGTTGGTACTAATGAAATATTCATGTAGAAGTTACCTTAGCTACCTACCAGACCGACTTTTAACAAACAACGAGGTCTTTAAAGTTTGAGCACCCTTTTTGTTAGACAAAAAGAGAAACAACAGAAAGTCACGTTCCCAAGTAGCAACGACTTATTGTTAGCTGAAATACGCTTGAAACAAGAACAACGCGCGTATTTAGGACTTAAAATTAGTTGTATGTAGGTACTTGTTTACATTTACTTCATTTACTATTAGTTCTTAAGTAATAACGAAAATTTTGAATTAATGTGGTAGATAAACGACAATTTTATTAGTTGTTCTTTCTGATAATATTAGGTATTGATAAGCGGCTGATTTTAGATATCTAGGAAGTCAGATAAGTCAGGACGGAAGGAGTAGTAGGGATATAAAGCAGAGGATAGACAGGGTCGTGTCGTCTTTAATAAAAAGAAGTCACTTCTATGCTCGCGAACGGTTAATTTAGAAATTCCAAAAAGGTTGTTAAAGGTGTATGTTTGGAGCACGGCGCTGTACGGGTGCGAAACATGGACAGTGGGCGCGGCGGAAAAGAAAAGGTTAGAAGCGTTCGAAATGTGGTGTTATAGGCGGATGATGAGGATAACGTGGGTAGAAAGTTAGAAATGAAGAGGTATTTGAAAGAATAGGAGAACAGAGGACTCTATGGAAGTCAAAAAATAGGTGAGATAGGTTGGTAGGACACCTTCTCAGGCATGAAGGTCTAGTCGGAGATATATTAGAGGCAGAAACTGGAGTTAGGAGGGGTAGAGGTAGACCTAGATTAGATTACTGTTCGCAAATAGTTAAGGATGTGGGTTGTTCTAGTTTTAGGGAAATGCTAAGATTAGTTCAGGATAGGAAAGGGTGGAGGTACGTGTCCAACCAGTCTTAGGATTGACGACCTTATGATGATGATGATGACAGGCAGTATCAAATAGGCATTAATATTTTATAAAATTGGGATTTCTTGATACAGAACATATTAATTGACTTACTAAAATAAAGTTGACTTACATTAGAGAGATTAAGTTTTCTTAAAAGGTACTTGATACATTCGTATATAAGGAACTCGCATAAAGTATTTGATATTTAAGTAAAATAATTGTAACCGTATTGGATTGTTATCCTCCGGAGGTAAAAAAGTGAAAAATTAGTTGGTTTTTTAAATTCCTGTCTGAGTTAACAGAAGGGTGCCGTATGTTACATTCCCTTCAGGTCGGACCACACAACTGGATGGCGAGCTCGCACGCGACTACCTGCCTTCGACACAATTTGTCAAATTACTTTACGCACTTATTATGCGTCCGACGCGAGTTTGATTTGAATAATGGGATTTTTATGCCCCCTAACGTAATTAACACTATTTACGATACGGTTTACTTTTATGCCGAACTGTCGTTCGCCCAAGAATACGAGTATGTCGCTGTGCTTTTTTTATTTAAGTAATTGTCTTTTTTATGGACTTGAACCATGCATTTAAAAAATGACTATTACTAATTTAACTGCTACGTATCACGAAATTGTTACCCGATTCTGAATTCTCAGTTATCAATAAACATAAGCCATGAAATATTTCGATTGAGTATCTATGAACTAAGCTTTTGTTATTAAAGAAAGCTATAATCTAAAATTCTATATAAAGAGCCTCAGTCAGAGATAAATTAATCTAAATTGAAAAGCTTTATAAACTATCTAGTTAAGGTATTCTTACTGTCCACGACATTCGGGAATTAACTGCGTCCAGAGGGAAGGAATTATCAATGCTTTTAAGCAAATTTAACCACTAGGGTCTATTTCGTAGCTATCATCAAAGGTGTGGAGTACCTAGCTAAGACTGTACTATTCTTGGTATTGGTCTTGGTCTTACTCAAATACTAGTTCTGGTCTTAATCTTGGTCTTGCTGGTATAACCTCGGTCTTGGTTTTGACCTTGTGCGTTAGGTCTTACTTATTTAATTTTATACTTACGTTTTATTAAATAATTCTTCTAAGTACAAATTTTTCTATTTACCGACACAATAATTGTCTTAAATGCTAAAATTTTCTGTCATACATGCGAGCTTTTCATGACTTTTAAAGAAAATAGTGTCGATAGCGAACAAAATAGCGCAAGGTAGGTACTTGAAATGATTAAAAAATATCGAAAAAAAAACAGTTTATGTCTATATTTCAACCATGTGTTGTCCAGAATAGGAACCAAGAAAACTTACTCAAGGAAATCCTTGTAGATTCCTTTCTTCAAACAGTTGCTTTTGTGCAATACCAAGACTAACGCCAATTTTTCTCATTACTAAGTATGGAGTTTTACATTTGATTTTCTTGTACTTTTATTGTTTGTAAACACTACAAATTTGATTTTTTTTCTCTAAGAATTGAATTATTCCAACAAGTTGAGTATGCGACAGGTAAACTCACAAATGTCTCAGACATCAGGACATAAATCGAAACATGGACACGACTAAGTACTTAAATTGGATTTTATTTTAGCGATTTGAAAGCTATTGTTATCTTGTAAAACTAATAGTAGTACCTACCTAAATATTTTACCATAGAAATAGTTTATAGACCACCCAGAAAGGTGTTGCGTGAGAGGCACTAACTTAATGTGATACACACCCTAATCTGACAATGAACATTTTTTTACCATTGTCTGGGATCGATGCATTTAAAAGGAACACCAAAGTTCATGGTTTTTGAGGAAGGTACCGATATTTTTATTTTATCATAGACAAATAAATCTTGCACTTATTGCTATTATGTTTTAGTTTCGTTAATAATGTGAAAGACAAATGCTTATACCTGCTTAATTATACGTACCCAGTTGCTGGCGCGAAGAAAAGTATCTTCCTGTAATTAAAATGAGATGATTTGATTTTAACAACTTTCATATTGCCGCCAACTCGTGATTAATGTTAATAATAATTTGATCGTGAAAACAATGAAGTAGTACTTAATGTGGGAAGTAAATATAAATACCTACTTGTTTGTTTTATAATTATCTACAGCAAAACATCATTATTAATAAGTTCTTCATTAGGCACCATTTGTGTCGAACTGCGAGATTTTATTCTACTTATTGTTGTGATTATCTTGATAATTTCTAAATTTTTGTTGGATCAATTTACAAAGGCGACGTTCGAAACAAACTGTACAAAAATAAATTTATTTTGTTGTCTTAAAGTATAACTATTTAATAGTCATACCAATTATATCTATATACCAGTTCAGTGGATCCATATGTTACTTATAGTATATATGTATTATGTATGTATAAACAATGTGGAACATGGCAAAAATTCGCAGGAGCATACAATACGTGCATTTAGACAATTGGTCTAAAGCTTTAATAGTTCGATTTTAGTACCTACTATAAACTTATGCTTGTGATCCATATGTATAAACACACATTTACAGAGAACTGTGTGTGTGTGTATTTTTCTGGGATATGTAGTGTTTCCTCCTCTTTCTTACACACTTTGAATAGTTTTTTCTTTTCTGGTAGCCAGTACTTATTAGCTTTCGTTTCTGAGCCTAATCTGATTCTTGCATACATCTTCAGATCGTTTATATGTCTCTTTCAAGTATTCTGGTTTTTCGATCAATTTAGTTTTTCCTTTAGTTGTTGCCTGTCTTGTTCTTTTTCAATTTTCTTACTTACTTCTGTCCATATGTCGCTGTTATTCTCCATAAGTTGATTATAGTAATCAGTTATCTATTTCTTTTCTAGAAAGTAATTCCTTTTCTCTGACTACCACCTTTCTGCTATTTTGATCCTTTTCCATTTTCATAAATCTAATTAACTTTTGAAAATTTGTTGCACTTTAAATTCGAAAATCGGAAATCGATACCTTTTTGAAACCACCCTTTAGAAAAAATGCATTCGAAACTTCTTCTCTTATTCAGTAAACTTTTGCTTTTCATTTTTTCGTTCGAATTATGTTTGTGCTGTCTTGGAATCGTTATCCGTCATTAAACAGGATGGACATTTATATGTGGCTCTGTGACACATTCGCTTTATCCCCGTCGAAAGAGCTATCATCATCGCTTCCGCATGATATCGCAAGACGACAATTAATGGGGGGCTAGTTAGTTGGTCACCGAACTATCACCAAGATCCCCGTCGAACTTGCGACAGATACAAATGCGGTCAGTTTTCGCATAAGTAATAGTCGACAAAGGACCGCTCGCTATGTCCGACCCGTCCCTATCCGTCATGTTTTTCGCTCCCTTTTCTCTAGCATCCCCGCTGCGCGAACGATCTTATGCGCTCTTTATCAGGACTTTACTGATAACAAAGTCGTCTGTAATTTTAATGATTCTAAGCACACGATTTTGTTGATGTTAAAGTCTAAATAGGTAATTTACTGATACTGTTTTGATTCGGGCTTAAAGGCCGGAGTCAGTTGGAGTAGCTTTCTAACGTTTCGGTAGTACGAGTGGCGACCTTCTTCAGAAGTCCTTCCATTTCTGATGCTAGACGATGACGTCTTTTAGAATCGATTCAGAACAGCATTCCTGTAAATAATATTTGATCATTTGATATCTTGTTATTTTTGGAGTGATTTTTAAAAATATTTTTGTAACTAGCCCTTGTAGGAAGAACGTTACTAATAGGTGCTTAAAGTGATAAATTGACTTACCGCCTATTGAGAAAAGAGTATCACTTTGGTAAATGTTTAATGCGGTATTAGAATGATGGCATTCTTACACGAGCTTAGGGCGGTCAAACTGATAAGTCCACCCCTGGTATTAGGAGACAAATCAGTCGATGTCGCTTTTGCCCAAAGACTACACGCACACAGATAATAAGTATAATATATATTACCTAATGGCTGAATGATGTGCGGAAGCAGCGATAAAGAAAGATTTATTGTTCGCTTTCACTTTTGTCAAGAATATTTCCAGAATCAACGCATTTGGCTAATCCCCCTCTAAAAAATAATTAAGGGAAGTATTGTGAGTATTAAGCAAAATAGTGTGTGACACGCTGTACAATTTATAAATTATACTTGTATGGTTAATAGATTCATTTTTAAAACGAATCTTAACACAGTTTTTTAAATTTATATCTACATGTACAACGCACATGTATGTATATATAAACTTGAATCACGCACAGCCAGCTCTGATAATGAATGGCTTCCCAACTGGTTACATGCCGCTTCTCAAGTAGCTCCCCGAGAGTAATTTAGGGTATGCTAATTAACTAAATTAAACGGTCAATGCAGTTTTGCTGTTGCAAATAGCATTGTACGCTGCTGAGTGTATAATTTTGAAGCTTTGGTAACACACACCTGTTTCTAAAGTAATAGCACCAAACTTATTAAAGGCATTTAATCTAGTGAAAGCACCAGTTTACAGATTAATTACCAAAGTTAAAATTCAAAACTTTTGGTTTATTGGAAAAAGAAACACAGCTGTATGTGTTTGTGATAATAAAATCATCATCATCATCATATGGTCATCAGTTTAAAGACTGCTGGGAGATGCACCTCCACCCTTCCCTATCCTGAGACAATCTTTACATTTGTCTAAAGATAGAACATCCCACACCTCTAACTGTTTGTGAGCAATAATCTCTCCTCATAACTCCTGTTTTTGCTTCTAATATGACTACGTATCACTTGTCTAAGAAGGTGTTCTATAACCTACCTCGTCTATTTCTTATTGACTTCAAAAGCGCCCTGTGTTCTGTCTACTTTTTCTTATTAAATAGGATCAGAAATTAAGAGCAAATCACATAGATCAACAAATTCTGGTGTTGAAACTGGAAAAAGCAATAGGGTAATCCTAGTAGTAGTTTGTAATGTTTTACTATCTTAAAAGAAAAGACAGAAAATTTGATCGGAACCTAGGGGGCAATTATTATAGGACATCAAGATGTCCTCATCTCATAACCATCAAACAAGTCAAATTAGTATCGGCTTTTGAGGATAGGATATTTCGAAAGTTTCCAAGGACGTCTTAAAGGACATTTTAGTTTGTTCATTTGTATTGAGCAGTATTATTGATTGTTTTAGGTAGGTAGGTAGGTACCTATATTGAAAATATGATTTTCATATTCTAGGATTGGGGAGTATTTCTTTATAACACCCGGTATACTAAAGTAGAGACTTGTGTTGGCTACGGAAGATCAATAAAAAGGGCCACCGGCAGTTTTGTCTTTTATTTGTATCCGTGTCAACAAATTGATGGTAGACATGTAGGTGGACCACATGTTATGTCTATCCAATGTATTTATCCAACTCCATATCGTCATGGGATGCATTTTCATATTTAAGTGGTTGAATTCGAGAAACCTTACTCTTAAGTTGTGTATAAACCGGCCACTAAACTTTTGGGAAAAAGCGGTAGCCGAAATAAAGTTATGACTATGTAAAAATGGTAATATTTATGTTGTTAACAGAAAAAGACAAGTGCATACAAAGTTGAAAAATATAGCTTTTGTTGGTGTTACATTTAAGGACTCAGATTGTATTCCAATTTCTGACAATTGCATAGTAAAATATGGTTGTCGAAATTAGAATCTTCTCGTTAGAATTAAAAAAAACCTTCCCTTATAGGCATTGTTATTATATTTTATATAGAAATTTTAGGGTAGATATGTAGAGCAAAATATTAGATTAATATATATACCTATAGATCTGCGGATGATACAGCAGTATTAGCATCTAACAAGGAGAAGGTAGAGATAAGCTTTAAATAAAATGGAAGTGATATTGACAAAATAATATGGCATGAAAATAAATAAAAGTAAAACGAAAATATTGGTAAGCAATGGAAGAAAATATAGGGAAAGAGTGAATATAAAGATAGGGACGAAAAATTAGAAGATTTGCAGTATGTAGAAAGTCAGATAATTGGGGATGATGGATTGGTTAATTTTGTATTTGAAAAAAGATATGAAACGTAGACGGAGGACTCGGCAGAAAAGAAAAGATTATATGCGTTTGAAATGTGGTGTCACAGGCGAATAATAAGGATATCATGGAAAAAAAGGTTAGGAATGAGGAGGTATAAGAAAAAGTAGAATAATAAAGGGCTCTATGAGAAACAAAAAGACATAGCTGAGATAGATTGGTATGACACCTTCGGATGCATGAAGTACTAATCAGAGACAAATTAAAAGGAATACGAGTAGATCTAGTTTAAATTACTGTTCATAAATAGTTTAGGATAAGAGATATTTTAGTAAATGAGAAGATTAGCTCAGGGTACAAAAGCGAGGAGGTGCAAGTCTACCCTGTTGATACTATGAAGATGGTAGAAATCAGCATTTAATGATTATATTATCTTGAAAATACGTAAAGGTATGCATTTTTTGTTTTTCAATAAAACAGTATCATAAGATGATATCCGTTTTACTTAAGTAGGTACAGGTCTGACGAAGTAAGCCGGCGAGCGGTCGCGCAGGTACTTGCCCATTTATGACCTATTTGGGTAAGTCACTTGGAACCGATACACAAATAAGCTTTCAGTAGGCGTAAATTATAGTATTAATACAGATGGGACAGTAGCGTACTAGAAAATAATGTAAAAACATGACTTATCAAAAAGAAAAAATTAACCTATTGCTTTTGTTTTATAGTTAGTTTTCACATTCACTGTCATCATCGGAATCTCTATCACTGTCACCAACATCAACAATTAGTTCTTCTGTTTGTATGTCTATTACTTACTCACTGATCCCTGATAGGAATACTGAAGAATGAGGGCTGCAATCTTTATACCTAAAACTGCCTACTTTTGCCACCGCGCATCCACGCCATTTTAAAATTTCCGCCAGCTTCCAGCGTCAGGCCTGTACATCAACTTTTAAAAATGATGAGAATTTTTACAACGATGCATTAAACGGCCTGTATCCTGTAATTCCTTAATAAAATTCATGATTTTTTATATGATCTGACTTGCCAAAAAACACCTATAGATAACCCATAAAAGATAATGAGCGTCATAAACAAATGGGAGCTTCTGATAGACGCTTTATTTTTTTTTGCATAAAATGTACATGATAAAATCCTACCGTAGTACACGTTGCGTTGGGTTGAACATCGTATAAATGATGTGGTAGTGTAATGAGGTTGTTAAAAAGATTTACCATGTTTTATACTCCCCGTTGGTAAAAAGGACATTTACTTGAGAGGGTACTTAAATGAATTCCATTTCTTTAAGGCCTTTACGATCTCTAAAACATTTTTATGTCCCTCCACCAGCCAGCAACTGGCCTTATCTTTAGTGTATTAGTCGAAGTTGAACATTTTGAAACTTTTCCGATAAGCTTACTTTCGTTTCTTTTTAATTTTATACCTTCGCCAGATTATACGCTTTACTCCTTCTGGGAATATTAATGTCACTTTAATACCTCCCCGTACTTATACATATAGATGGCGTTTTCATAAAGATTCCAACTACATCTTCAGTGAGACCCTCTGGTTTATCTTTTGAATCTTATTGAAATGCTCTTCAGAAAGGCATAGGAATATTATATGTTTAAACAGTAGAAACTCCTAAAAGTCCAATTTACATTTTAACAGAATCTTATATTGAAATGTACACATTTGCTTTTACTTTATGGAAGAAAGTGAAGTTTATACATAACTAATGTTTAACTTGTCTGATTGAAGGAAAGGGGTGGAAACATTTGCAATTCCTTAGCGATTACGCAGTATTAATTACGATTTATTGAAACCTAATGTTATTTTCTACATTTCGAAAACTTACCCATATAGCAAGAAAGGATAGAAATAATAAAAATTACACCTCTCCCATCCTTACAGGCAATCCTAGTCATACTATCTTCCTTTTTTTAATTATACCTTTTGACAGGATCAGCCAATCGCCACTCCTACTTAATACTCCCTTAGAATTATCCAAATATTTGCTTTCCCCACTTCCACCCAGCGCATGCATCCTTGTTTCTTCTTTCCTTTCACGTATCCTACATACCTTTTCTTTTGCCTTCATCCAATTCCTAGATTTTCTATTTTAAACCTTGCTATTATGTCCACATGCTTTATTCCATTTAAATAATCTGGTATACACTCTCCCTGCCAATGCTCCCATATAGCAGACCCTTCATACACACCCTTGAAATCCTTTCTCCTTACCTCATTACATCTTATCCTTATCATACCCTGGACACATACTCCCATTCTGCTTTATTCAATTGTTGCTGATTCAACTTTAAATCGTCTAATTCTTCATACCTTTCTTTATCATATCAGTTCTTTGCTCAAATTGTTAAAATCCTTTCTCCATGTCTTTTTTTATATCCCCATTCAGAGTTCTAGTTTTATCCCGTATTTTACCACTCCTTTTCTGGTGTACTTAACATACTCCTTGTAAACGTTTTCTGTCCCATTCACTCCCAAATTTCTACCGCATACTTTGAATCGTCGAATCAAGCAACATTTTCTTTCTAAAACATTCGTTCTTACATATTCTTTGCTCCATTCCCCATATAGTTTCTAATAAGATGTTTACAACAAAACATCAGATTAAGTTGGTTTAATTTGTAAAAAACAAACGGAGTAAATTGTTTTTTAAAGCAAATTTATTGGAATTAATCCACCTTAGGCATCTTGAAAATTAGTAAGACTAACTTGATGGACATCAATTGTTCAAATTTTAACCAAGGCCTTTATTGAAATATTAAGAAAAGATGAGGCAAATAGTACAATGTTTTTGATTTTTATTTATTAAGTCTCATAATTGTATCATTTAAAGTATATTTCATGATTTTCTACTTCATAGCGAACTGAAAGAATTTTTGATTTCGGAAACATTCTAATTAGCTCGTGCTTTCGAACGTAGCAAAATCTTTTTCTCACGCAGTTCTCATCGTATTATGATTCCTTTTTACTGATTGTCTGGAAGATTGAAACGAACTGAAAAATTCTATTCAGATTTTATCCGGTGCATTAAAAATTTTTCACATTCTTTGCTCCGGGCAATTGAATCACGTCCCAATTAGTTCTACTACTTGGTCGTAAAAACGCTTCCGCTATTATTTCTTCTTTCATTGTTTCATCGATGCCGTTTATCCATTCATCTTTCTCTTTCAACGTTACGCATAACAAATGATTGACTACGGCAACGGTATGCTGATGATATTGGTGACGAGTTTGTTGTTTTATTCCTAATAGGAACGAAAGAACATTGTCACTTGTTTGTCATCTCGCATGTAAATTAGTTTTCTTAAATGTTTCCAGACCGACAACTAATTAGAAACACGTTAACTGGATTGATGTTTCTTGTGGTTGTTGAAACACGTGGTCGTCGAATTTTTCTAAATAATAAATCACTGAAACAAACGCCGGCAAGTTAGTGTATGTACGTACAAACACCATGCATACATACACGTATGTACCTTCTTCCATATGCATAGTCTTGTAATAAAGGATTTTTATCTTTGTCACAGAATATTTTTTTATATGTCAAACGTTGCAGCGTGTGAACATAAACTTGTCGGTACCTACAAACAACGCAATTTCATTGAAACATGTAATTTATTATGTTATTAACTTTTGCAATTTACCGAATTAAACAGATAGGTCCTTACACTCAATGTCTAATTACTTTGTTAGTGTTAATTACGCAAAAGGTAAATTAATTTTAATTCTAGATTACCAAAATTATTTGCGTTACATGGGTATGTGTTCTTTCGTGATTAAACGAAGAAAACCCTAGCAATTGGTCCCTTACAGTATTAAATACGTTATTACATGTAACGATTTCGAAAATTTACAGTTTCTAGACCCGTCTCCCTCCTGTCACATAGGTCTTATACCACCTCTCTCCCCTTATCACTTAGGTGTTATACTGCCTCCCTCCCCTTGTCATTCAGTTCTTATACCACGTCACTTCCCTTTGTTTTAGTACTCCTTCCTGTTTGTCACTTTCCGCTGATATTTCGACGTTTTTGCTAGAGGTTGATTATTTTTTGAAGCCACTATTATTTGGTGAAACAATAAATGCGAAATCGTTTTAAAATTATTCTCATTACACGTTATTGTTTAAAAAAAAGCTGGTTTTAATTTTAGGCATTGGTTCTATATATTCCGTTTCCTAATCGTAATCCTAAATTTCCAAAAGTCCTTCCATTCTTCTGCATTCAGATAGTCAGGTAGCACACCTATTTATTTTGACCAGAACATATATCCAAGATGCAGTTATACCTTATCACCTCTCGTTCAATTTTATTTCTCTTTGATAGAATTCGAATTCAATTAATGTATGATTTATTGCATCCTCGTTCTTTGCCGTTGTCATGTGCTGTGGGTACTAGGTATCAATTTTAATAGCACAAACAGGCAAGGAAAACGGCTGAGCGCCCATATTAACAAGGAGAAAAAGCGCTGGAATATGCTTAATAAAGCAACGGAGATACAACGTTATTCAATTAGCGTGGAATCGATTCTAATGGTGAAAATTCGTCGGCGAGACGCACATGGTGCTTCTCAGTCAATTGAGCGACAATTTACACTTAATTAAAATGCAGCAAGGGACCATGCAAAACGATATAATTCACTGAAATTGATGCGGTTTTTCCTAGTGTTAAGGAGCCAATTCAATTCATAAGCCAACCGGATTTTCACATCGACAAACTAAAGTACGTTTTAACTGCATTTTTCATTAAAAAATATTTCTTTTGCTTAACAAACAAACCTTCAGTTTTGTTCATAATAAACCGCATCAGGGTTCTGTACCCAACAGGTCGAACAATGCGAAATCCTTATTCGTAAATTAACTCAAATGTTACACACAAATTTACAATCAATTATTACGCTTTATATACCTATTTTCCGTAGGCTTAACGCCTTCTGAGGAAAATTAATGCAATTTGTAACTTAATTACAATTTTGCATGATGATAGCCTGCCTCTAGTACCTTATGAACTTCCTGTTCTTTCAGAAATAATAGTGATTATAGTGAAAAATATATACAATATTCAATTTAATGGAATATTAATGAAGCAATTAAGGTATTATGTCCTTAGCGTGAAAGGAAAAGTGATTTCATTTTGTGAATATTCGTTATTTTAAATTGACACTACGATCTAACTTTTATTAAATTGTTTAAAAAATGAAATAAAATTATGAATTTAATCCATATTAATCATAAGTGATTTTAACAACCTAAGGAATAATTTCATCTGGAAAACTTTTTTTCAGCACAACATTTTCAACATGAGCTTCGGTTCGTTTCCTTAATTTGAAGTTTAATTGGGACACCCATTTCATCCTTATTAGGCACTCTTCAAGGGAAATTCAGAAAGGCAACTTTCTTTTAATTTTTATTTATGCCAAACAGGAGAAACCTAAATTGTATCAGTAAAAGAAGCTTTGGGCAGCTAAACTCTTAATTAATTAATCTGTTTTTAATATTCTTAGCGACACTTCATATGAATATATGGTTAAAAGTACTTGTTTCTCATTATTAGTCGACTTTCAATAAAACTCCTTAGACAATGAGACATATTCGTTGAAAAATGTCGTTAGTAATTATTGTTCAAGTAGTTACCCAATTTAAATTTAGTCATATCAAAAGCGGGAAACGTCTTTTCTGAGCTGAACAAACGTAGGAAATGGAATTCTGCTCCCTCTACCGTTTTCACAGACCCTGTTTCTTCTTGCGTTCAACAGAGTGCACTTCATACATCAAACTGATGAAGAGAAAGCGTTGATTTATATGAAAGCTCAGCTCATATTCTCTTTTAAGTCTCGAGTTAAAAATAACAGGTAGTAAGCACGTTTTCTCATTTTGTTTTTCCAATTAATGCTTACTTATGCATTTTTTTAATTACATATCAGACCTGCAAAGTTATCCTTTCTTAAAACTTGTCTGAAAAGAAATATTAAGTACCACTTCTAACTATTATTACTATGATATTAAGTTTTTTAATGCTGTTTATTAGCCCTTGTCTATTATAGCAATCAGCAAAAATCACGTTGACATCCTTCTGTATCATAGAAACGTAAGGCTTCGATACTTCAATTTTTTATCTTCTTCTTCTTGAGCCCAATAGTTATGCTACGATTTTCGAGTCGAAGAATTTTTTAGTAATTCATGTTCCTCCTATAATAACAAATGATATTTATCTCCAATATGTTTCCAATTTTGTGAAGATATAGGAATAAGAACAGAAGAATCGTAGGTTGAATCCTGTTACATTATATGGAAGGATATGTAGCAATTATAATAATGATTACGAGATTCCATTCATATCATTGGGGTGCCAAATCAAATACTTTTTTCTTTTCTTTTGATGATATACGAAATTTTTACACATCTGGTAACGATAATGTGTTGATATTGATCCTTAATCACTAGTAGCAAACAATTTTTTTTAACAAAATTTGTTGTTCTTTTATTGTCTTATTATTATGGCAATTAAATATTGAACATCTTACTTAATGATTTTTTATTCGATTTTAAGGGATTCGGTAATTACAAATATGAATGTGAAGTTTTGAGCTAATTTTTTAGCTGATTAATTCAAACTCCCNTGGGTACTAGGTATCAATTTTAATAGCACAAACAGGCAAGGAAAACGGCTGAGCGCCCATATTAACAAGGAGAAAAAGCGCTGGAATATGCTTAATAAAGCAACGGAGATACAACGTTATTCAATTAGCGTGGAATCGATTCTAATGGTGAAAATTCGTCGGCGAGACGCACATGGTGCTTCTCAGTCAATTGAGCGACAATTTACACTTAATTAAAATGCAGCATGGGACCATGCAAAACGATATAATTCACTGAAATTGATGCGGTTTTTCCTAGTGTTAAGGAGCCAATTCAATTCATAAGCCAACCGGATTTTCACATCGACAAACTAAAGTACGTTTTAACTGCATTTTTCATTAAAAAATATTTCTTTTGCTTAACAAACAAACCTTCAGTTTTGTTCATAATAAAACGCATCAGGGTTCTGTACCCAACAGGTCGAACAAATAGACATAAGTATATATAGGATTGGGCATGTGCTTATTTAAAAAATTACAAGGTGCGACATCCTAATTCGTAAATTAACTCAAATGTTACACAAATTTACAATCAATTATTACGCTTTATATACCTATTTTCCGTAGGCTTAACGCCTTCTGAGGAAAATTAATGCAATTTGTAACTTAATTACAATTTTGCATGATGATAGCCTGCCTCTAGTACCTTATGAACTTCCTGTTCTTTCAGAAATAATAGTGATTATAGTGAAAAATATATACAATATTCAATTTAATGGAATATTAATGAAGCAATTAAGGTATTATGTCCTTAGCGTGAAAGGAAAAGTGATTTCATTTTGTGAATATTCGTTATTTTAAATTGACACTACGATCTAACTTTTATTAAATTGTTTAAAAAATGAAATAAAATTATGAATTTAATCCATATTAATCATAAGTGATTTTAACAACCTAAGGAATAATTTCATTAGGAAAATCTTTTTCAGCACAACATTTTCAACATGAGCTTCGGTTCGTTTCCTTAATTTGAAGTTTAATTGGGACACCCATTTCATCCTTATTAGGCACTCTTCAAGGGAAATTCAGAAAGGCAACTTTCTTTTAATTTTTATTTATGCCAAACAGGAGAAACCTAAATTGTATCAGTAAAAGAAGCTTTGGGCAGCTAAACTCTTAATTAATTAATCTGTTTTTAATATTCTTAGCGACACTTCATATGAATATATGGTTAAAAGTACTTGTTTCTCATTATTAGTCGACTTTCAATAAAACTCCTTAGACAATGAGACATATTCGTTGAAAAATGTCGTTAGTAATTATTGTTCAAGTAGTTACCCAATTTAAATTTAGTCATATCAAAAGCGGGAAACGTCTTTTCTGAGCTGAACAAACGTAGGAAATGGAATTCTGCTCCCTCTACCGTTTTCACAGACCCTGTTTCTTCTTGCGTTCAACAGAGTGCACTTCATACATCAAACTGATGAAGAGAAAGCGTTGATTTATATGAAAGCTCAGCTCATATTCTCTTTTAAGTCTCGAGTTAAAAATAACAGGTAGTAAGCACGTTTTCTCATTTTGTTTTTCCAATTAATGCTTACTTATGCATTTTTTTAATTACATATCAGACCTGCAAAGTTATCCTTTCTTAAAACTTGTCTGAAAAGAAATATTAAGTACCACTTCTAACTATTATTACTATGATATTAAGTTTTTTAATGCTGTTTATTAGCCCTTGTCTATTATAGCAATCAGCAAAAATCACGTTGACATCCTTCTGTATCATAGAAACGTAAGGCTTCGATACTTCAATTTTTTATCTTCTTCTTCTTGAGCCCAATAGTTATGCTACGATTTTCGAGTCGAAGAATTTTTTAGTAATTCATGTTCCTCCTATAATAACAAATGATATTTATCTCCAATATGTTTCCAATTTTGTGAAGATATAGGAATAAGAACAGAAGAATCGTAGGTTGAATCCTGTTACATTATATGGAAGGATATGTAGCAATTATAATAATGATTACGAGATTCCATTCATATCATTGGGGTGCCAAATCAAATACTTTTTTCTTTTCTTTTGATGATATACGAAATTTTTACACATCTGGTAACGATAATGTGTTGATATTGATCCTTAATCACTAGTAGCAAACAATTTTTTTTAACAAAATTTGTTGTTCTTTTATTGTCTTATTATTATGGCAATTAAATATTGAACATCTTACTTAATGATTTTTTATTCGATTTTAAGGGATTCGGTAATTACAAATATGAATGTGAAGTTTTGAGCTAATTTTTTAGCTGATTAATTCAAACTCCCTAGGATATATGTGTATAAGGATACTCGAGTATTAGATGTTTTATTATCGTTCAGTAGTTAGCACTCCAAGGACTATAAAAATTAGATAATTTTACTTATACAGATCTGTTTTATCTAATAAACATACAAATAACGTTTTTGTTTATATATGCATCCTTTAGGATACAATCTGCATACATATGTAGATTGTGTACATTATACATGTTTTAGTTCGTCAAAGTGTAGCACATTTTACGATCAATTCTGAAATTTAAAGTGGAGTAATGACTGCTTGTCATTTTTTACGATTCAACTGTAAAATTCAGGCAAATCGAAAGGTAGAACGTTGTTTTTATGATGTATATAAAATTAGACTCCTTTTTCATTTTTATGTGCATATATATAATCGTTAAACCGATACTCCAAAAGTGCTGATAAATTCGAACAGTTATAGTTGATTTAGTACCTATTACTACCCGATGTACGGATTCATTATTAAACGAACCGGTTATTTTTTATAACATTTTACCTATAAAGTTAACAGTTGACGAATATCAAATATATCGTTCGTTAATACCCCACCTATTACAGATAAAATTCAAAACTACTAAACTAGAGATACTCACACAATTAAATACTAAATTGATCTCTTATACCTAGTTATACTCTAATACTCTATTAATGTATTTTTTAATAATTTTGCAATCTTACAGTTTTCCCACTTACATTTAAAATAATGAGATGCATGGACTTATTTTAACATCAGATTTTAAGAGAAAGAAAAAGAAATAATCGGATATTCCTATTATAATTTAAATTTAAAATATACGGCAGATAATGCCTCTTGTATTTTCCGAGTATTATGATGATGACATGCTCTAAAACTTTTAATGAACAAGAAACTAACTTGCAGGAACGTAGACCGTAGTCATGTTATTATGTATCACTATTATTACTCTCAGAAATTCAGCATTTTAAAACTTATGCTATAAATAAATAGAGATGGTTTACCTTGTTCTTGTTTTAGATTGTGCTATTGTATTCAAAAATTAGTTACGCTGGCTTGAAGAATGCTAATATTTATTTGGATTCTCACAGTAATAATTATAGTGTGATGTAGTACATTACATATCATTATCATTATCATTGTAAGACATTTTTCATACCTCTCCACATTTAGTTAAACATGAAAAATAAATTACTTTCCAGCGTAGTTTCCCGTAAAAGAAATCTATTAATCTACGAGAAATCATAGAAATTTTTTCTATAAAAAGTAATGCATGCTTTTTAAATTAATTTCGGAAGTTAGTTAAATATGCAATTTGAATTTGCATGTTTCGCAACAATCAGAGCGTTTTTGGTAGGCGAAACCTCATGACGAACTCATAAAACTTGCAATAAATCAATTTGTAGAAAGCGAAAAGTAATAATAAAGTTTCAAAAAATACATTTCAAGTGAAAGCGCCCTCCGATAGTGGGGTAGAGGGTGGTAAAGGAGAACAACATCGGTCCTCCAGACCACTTCTTGCTCTCTCAAAACGTATTTTGTAGAAGAACCCCTGCAATAAAGTATTAGAAGTGGTTATTTCAACCATGAAACAAAGCTTTTCTGAACCAAGTAATTCTTTTGCTGTGTTAATTAACTGCAACTTTAAAATCAAGAAAGCGATCTCCGGAGACGGACTTTGTTATTTAAAGATGTCAAGAAGTGGGCTTATAATTAATTTACTCCATTAGAAAGCTTATAATTTATATTTCACTTAGCTTCAATTTTTTTAATACTCTTAGCGACACTTCATATGAATATATGGTTAAAAGTACTTGTTTCTCATTATTAGTCGACTTTCAATAAAACTCCTTAGACAATGAGACATATTCGTTGAAAAATGTCGTTAGTAATTATTGTTCAAGTAGTTACCCAATTTAAATTTAGTCATATCAAAAGCGGGAAACGTCTTTTCTGAGCTGAACAAACGTAGGAAATGGAATTCTGCTCCCTCTACCGTTTTCACAGACCCTGTTTCTTCTTGCGTTCAACAGAGTGCACTTCATACATCAAACTGATGAAGAGAAAGCGTTGATTTATATGAAAGTTCAGCTCATATTCTCTTTTAAGTCTCGAGTTAAAAATAACAGGTAGTAAGCACGTTTTCTCATTTTGTTTTTCCAATTAATGCTTACTTATGCATTTTTTTAATTACATATCAGACCTGCAAAGTTATCCTTTCTTAAAACTTGTCTGAAAAGAAATATTAAGTGCCACTTCTAACTATTATTACTATGCTATTAGGTTTTTTAACGCTGTTTATTAGCACTTGCCTATTATAGCAATCAGCAAAAATCACGTTGACATCCTTCTGTATCATAGAAACGTAAGGCTTCGATACTTCAATTTTTTATCTTCTTCTTCTTGAGCCCAATAGTTATGCTACGATTTTCGAGTCGAAGAATTTTTTAGTAATTCATGTTCCTCCTATAATAACAAATGATATTTATCTCCAATATGTTTCCAATTTTGTGAAGATAGAGGAATAAGAACAGAAGAATCGTAGGTTGAATCCTGTTACATTATATGGAAGGATATGTAGCAATTATAATAATGATTACGAGATTCCATTCATATCATTGGGGTGCCAAATCAAATACTTTTTTCTTTTCTTTTGATGATATACGAAATTTTTACACATCTGGTAACGATAATGTGTTGATATATATTTCATGATTTTCTACTTCATAGCGAACTGAAAGAATTTTTGATTTCGGAAACATTCTAATTAGCTCGTGCTTTCGAACGAAGCAAAATCTTTTTCTCACGCAGTTCTCATCGTATTACGATTCCTTTTTACTGATTGTCTGGAAGATTGAAACGAACTGAAAAATTCTATTCAGATTTTATCCGGTCCATTAAAAATTTTTCACATTCTTTGCTCCGGGCAATTGAATCACGTCCCAATTAGTTCTACTACTTGGTCGTAAAAACGCTTCCGCTATTATTTCTTCTTTCATTGTTTCATCGATGCCGTTTATCCATTCATCTTTCTCTTTCAACGTTACGCATAACAAATGATTGACTACGGCAACGGTATGCTGATGATATTGGTGACGAGTTTGTTGTTTTATTCCTAATAGGAACGAAAGAACATTGTCACTTGTTTGTCATCTCGCATGTAAATTAGTTTTCTTAAATGTTTCCAGACCGACAACTAATTAGAAACACGTTAACTGGATTGATGTTTCTTGTGGTTGTTGAAACACGTGGTCGTCGAATTTTTCTAACTAATAAATCACTGAAACAAACGCCGGCAAGTTAGTGTATGTACGTTCAAACAACATGCATACGTACACGTATGTACCTTCTTCCATATGCATAGTCTTGTAATAAAGGATTTTTATCTTTGTCACAGAATATTTGCGTCAGGCCTGTACATCAACTTTTAAAAATGATGAGAATTTTTACAACGATGCATTAAACGGCCTGTATCCTGTAATTCCTTAATAAAATTCATGATTTTTTATATGATCTGACTTGCCAAAAAACACCTATAGATAACCCATAAAAGATAATGAGCGTCATAAACAAATGGGAGCTTCTGATAGACGCTTTATTTTTTTTTGCATAAAATGTACATGATAAAATCCTACCGTAGTACACGTTGCGTTGGGTTGAACATCGTATAAATGATGTGGTAGTGTAATGAGGTTGTTAAAAAGATTTACCATGTTTTATACTCCCCGTTGGTAAAAAGGACATTTACTTGAGAGGGTACTTAAATGAATTCCATTTCTTTAAGGCCTTTACGATCTCTAAAACATTTTTATGTCCCTCCACCAGCCAGCAACTGGCCTTATCTTTAGTGTATTAGTCGAAGTTGAACATTTTGAAACTTTTCCGATAAGCTTACTTTCGTTTCTTTTTAATTTTATACCTTCGCCAGATTATACGCTTTACTCCTTCTGGGAATATTAATGTCACTTTAATACCTCCCCGTACTTATACATATAGATGGCGTTTTCATAAAGATTCCAACTACATCTTCAGTGAGACCCTCTGGTTTATCTTTTGAATCTTATTGAAATGCTCTTCAGAAAGGCATAGGAATATTATATGTTTAAACAGTAGAAACTCCTAAAAGTCCAATTTACATTTTAACAGAATCTTATATTGAAATGTACACATTTGCTTTTACTTTATGGAAGAAAGTGAAGTTTATACATAACTAATGTTTAACTTGTCTGATTGAAGGAAAGGGGTGGAAACATTTGCAATTCCTTAGCGATTACGCAGTATTAATTACGATTTATTGAAACCTAATGTTATTTTCTACATTTCGAAAACTTACCCATATAGCAAGAAAGGATAGAAATAATAAAAATTACACCTCTCCCATCCTTACAGGCAATCCTAGTCATACTATCTTCCTTTTTTTAATTATACCTTTTGACAGGATCAGCCAATCGCCACTCCTACTTAATACTCCCTTAGAATTATCCAAATATTTGCTTTCCCCACTTCCACCCAGCGCATGCATCCTTGTTTCTTCTTTCCTTTCACGTATCCTACATACCTTTTCTTTTGCCTTCNAGCGATCTCCGGAGACGGACTTTGTTATTTAAAGATGTCAAGAAGTGGGCTTATAATTAATTTACTCCATTAGAAAGCTTATAATTTATATTTCACTTAGCTTCAATTTTTAGTTTTTGAAAGTTGTACGAAAGCTTTTAAAAATTCTTAAATTATATTTACGAAAATTTATCAATTAGAACGTATTTTCCGTATTGTTTGAAAGAGCTTAAAGATATGGAATCGCTTTTAGTTAGGAATCATTCAACTCAATAAATATTTTCGATACACTTTATATGTATTATTCACTTGAAGAGCATTGAGTAAGTAAAGTTAATTTCGTTAGAGTTTTTCTTTCGAAAAGTATTAAGCATGAAATTGTTTTCAATGTACATTGCGGTTTGTTTGCTTTTCATTAAACTTTTACAAAGAAACATGTACATTTCCTTAAAAAGAGTTTTAATTTAAACTTTCTACAGAAATAACGATTGAAAAGTTTAAAATTCAACGTTTCTGCTTATGTTATGTGCGTTACCTATTGTTGTTTTGTCAGACAAGCAATGTTAGAAATGAAAAACAAACATTAAGTTTTCCTTTGGTGTCATGTTTACGCGTTGCAAAATATGGTCCACTAAGTAGTAAATGTATTTTACATACTTTCTTTTTTTTTACGTGAATATTTCTTGTGCTTTCAAATTGTGTTGAATTAGTTTGTGATAGTAATATGAAAGTTATAAAATCAAAGCGTAACTAAAAGCTCTCATTTAGTAAAACATAATACTCGACTTTAGATTCACATATGTATCTATATTTGCATCTAGTTGTGCTAAATTTGCATACATAAATATTGTTGATAAAGTAAAAATTACAACATCAACATTTTGAGTTTGTAATAATTTTGCTTATTTTTATAATTTCAATATTTTCCGGTTAATATTATAAAAGTTTTGTTTTTTGTTGTTATTAACGTGGATATTTTTGAAGGAGTTTGCCATTAACATTGACAATGTTTCACGTACAATCCTGGAGGAGATCGGTTCTTGTACCTCTCGACATTTAGATAATGATCTCACCAACAATTCACTTCACTGGAGGATAATTCTTTTAACGAACGGCTTCTAAATGTTTTGTAATCACGAAAGGGTCAGGCTGACATTTTCTGAAGTTTTTGCTCCTTAAACCTTCTTCGTCAACGTGCTTGTGTACAATTGCTTTATTAATATGAATTTCAAGAGACCGTGAGGGAGGTACAGGTACCCATATGTGTATGTTAATTTTCATTTTTTTTCCCTGACAAGAAAATTCTCTAGAGTTTAATCTGAACTATTTTTAAGTAAAATAGATATTTATTTGTTAACAATATTACTCTACGTTTCGTCCTTTACCTTCGGACTTCTTTAAAGGTTAGTTGTACAGGTTGTAACGTGTTCATAAAATCCTTGAAGAATCCTCAACTCACGGGGCGAAACGTCGGGTGGTATTTTCAGCAATTAAACATTTACTTTACCTGCAAATAGTTCAGAGTGAACCTTTCCGTATTTTGTTATCAGGAAAAATATGAAAACTAATATATATGGGTTCCTGTCCTTCACAATTCCTTTAAATGTATATTAATATAGACTCAAGATATCTATGTTCTTTTGCAAGGATTGTCTTTCTATTTTTCTAATGTATCAGTAATTTGTCCACTTCCTGCCCCAACAAACTTTCTGATTACGTCCCTGTCTTTGCAATAGTAAGCTCATCAATTGTAGAACCACTTTGCGAAACGATTTTCCTTAAAATTCAGTTTCTCAATTAATCTTTTACTCGAAAGCTTTCTGCTTTTTAAAAATGCATCTCATTCTTCAGTCCATTGTTCCCTTTAGTAGTTTTCAGGTGTTTGTAGGTCCTTTTCAACGAGAATGAACTTAATAAATTATGAATCTAGTATTAGATATTAAGTGACGTACAGTGAATTACATATGCTATAGCTAACTAAAAATCACCGATGAATTAGTAAAAATGCTGATTATTTTAATTACCGCTTTTATGTTTAGGTATCTCTAATTTATTGTAGATAATAAGCAACCTATAGTGACTTTGTGTTTCACTAGGGCCATAGATAAGTCAATTTTTACTGCTTTACTTTTAGGTTGTAGTATTTTACTTTAGTAGATCCCGAGCGTCCTGCAGAATAATTACTTTTCCTCTCGTTGCGTGTTTTTGCAAGGAACTATTCAAAATATGTAATCAGAGGCGATGTTAAGGAGTAGGTTTCGTAGTTTCCTTGGGTCCGGATTTTAATTTAAACTTTCCCGAAATGGCTTCATATATGAATGAGCGAGGCTCTATGTACCTACTGTAGAGCGCAGCGTTCTTCAGTTAGGGATCCTGATGTTCGTAATCAAACATATACTCAATGGTGGAACGTAATTAGAGCAGACTAGTGGTAGTTGTGCTCCCCCGGCAATGATTTTATTGACTATCGTTCGCCGACGACGACGTCATCAGGCCGGCTCATTTGCCGAAATTCCTGGGTCACATTTACATTTTCATTTAAGCTGGAATGCCACGTTTTCATTAAAACGCCACTGCTTTATTTTTGCCGGTTCCTATTATTTTCCCTTTAAGACCGAGATTAAGAAAACCGCCGAATTGCCGGGGGTTGCCAGATGAGATTTATTAGATTGACTAAATGTCACGATAGCGGAGAACGCGCTGGCCACCCGAAAACACTAAATTTAATAACTTGGCCGAACCGTTATTAAAACTTTATCTTAGCAGAATGTACACAATCACATTTTACATTAGGTGCAGTTCCAGAAACGTAATGCTCCAAATTCTTAATTAATGTATTTACATGTATGTAACTGCAGCTAATTTCGGACTAACTTTCTATTAATAAATAGACAAACCCGAGATAAAAATGTTCAGTCTCTCAGGGTCTCTGAAAGCGAGACTCGAGTCTCCGTCTCTCATCGAATCTCTCTGGTGTCGCTAAGAGAGACTGTCAAAAAAATTGTTTAGCGTCTCTGAACGAGAGACTCGAGTCCTCATTTCGTATCTAGTTTCTGAACGAGAGACTCGAATCTCTCAATAAATGGTGTCTCGATAGACATGGTTAAAATTTTCAAGTTCAACATATTTCAGAGATCCCAGTCTTTCTACTGGAGACTCGAGTCTCAATTTTTCAGTTTTATTCAGTCAGTCTGAATTAACAATTTTATCGTTCGAGTCTCTCATACAGAGACTGTGAGAGATCCATAAAAACACCCAGGCAATAACTGAGAGACTCTCTCAAAGACGCTGAAAGACTCTGAAAAACCGAGAGACTGAAGAGAGAGACTGAAAGTTTTTGTCTAGGGAATAGAAATAATGTCAATCCCATCAACATATTTCCGTTGTTAAAACGTAATATATGTGTAATTACAATCAGCATCATCATCATCATAAGGCCGTCAGTCCTAAGACTGCTTGGACACGCACCTCCACTCTTTCCTATCCTTAGCTAATCTTCGCATTTCCCTAAAACTAGAACAACCCATATCCTTTAGTATTTGCGAACAGCAGTCTAATCTAGATCTACCTCTACCCCTCCTAACTTCCGCTTCTGCCTCTAGTATGTCCCTGACTAGACCTTCATGCCTGAGAAAGTGTTTTACCAACCTATCTCGCCTATTTCTTATTGACTTTCATGGAGCCCTCTGTTCTCCTATTCCTTCTAATACTTCTTCATTTTTAACCTTCTCTATCCACGGTATCCTCATTATTCGCCCGTAACACCACATTTTGAACGTTTCTAACCTTTTCTTTTCCGCCGCGTTCACTGTCTCTGTTTCGCACCCGTACAGCGCCATGCTCCAAACATACACCTTTAACAACCTTTTCCGAATTTCTAAATTAACCGTTCGCGAGCATAGAAGTGACTTGTTTTTATTTGACCTTGCTCTATTCTCTGCTTTATATCCCTATTACTCCTTCCGTCCCGAAATTAGCAATTAATCTACAAATATAAAAAGAAATGTTCTGGTTCGTCGAGTCATAAACGCTCAAAAATGAGCCCTTAAAAGGCGAAAGGGGTTTGCTGCGTTTGTATGAAAAATATTTGATTTGGGGCAGATTTACTTGAAATTTAGTCTTAATTCTCTTAATTAATTACTCAATTAATAAAACATCCATTTCGGTATTATAAAATATTCGACGTCTGAAGGAGTAGAAAGGCTAGTGTATAAAGGTATAAGAACTTTTAAACACTAAACATGCAAGAATATAACATAAGTAAAATTTTTTTAAAACAAAATTGATGCAAACGACGAATCCCAAATTATTGCGAAGATTGTAAAAGTTTTAATTTTTTTAAATATATTTACGCATTGTTTTTTTAAGGTATTTGCTCACTTGTTTTTTATTCCGATATCTGCCGTAAAATTATAAAGAGATAAGTTTTTCGTTGAATGAAACACAGAAAGGGAATTTTGAGGCGTTCAAGAAACTTAAAATCACTCCATGCGATGGTAAATTGGACAGTTAACTGTCAGGTTGACACGTACCTTCCTCCGAATCGGCATTCAGAGTAGATCTATCACTTAAAGTCTCATCAATTATTTGCATCACCACAAATGGCTGAATGTCGCAACAACATCAAAACTACCTTTGTGGTGCTGAATATTAAATGCGATCGGTGACCAAACCATCAATCTTTAACGGACATTGTACATGATAATTCTGTCAGAAATTTCGGCATGTTGCAAAACAAATTATACAATTGGTCATTAATTTCTCTCCTAAAACACTCTTTTTAAAAATTCAATTAAAAAGATATATACAATCTTTAATATACTTCATTTACCATCTGTAGCGATGTGCCCCTTCCAATGTCTTGGATGCGCGCTGGCAAAATCGTATGTAGGGAGAAAAAAGCTCATTATCCTCTCGACTCTTGTTCATTAAACATACTTTTTCATACAGTACCTGCCAAAAGTTTTGTTCAATCATGAATAGTAGTGCGAGTCGAAAACAAGCGTTAAAGCCTTTAATATGTCTTCAAATATAAATAAACATCTCGTTGATATTTTCAGTAGTAAAT
>NW_020438957.1:721507-727845 GCF_000699045.2 Agrilus planipennis
TTGGACACGCATCTCCACTCTATGTATACTTTTTGTGTTAGGAGGACTATGCTATTAAGTGGTGGAAAGGTATATATATATATACACTTGTATACGGATATAAATATAAGGAAAAATAAATTTCTTTGTGACGCTTTGGGAAATGTGAATTTTCCTAACAAAGAAAAAAAGCGGTTATTGAATCAGATCACGTATTCAGGGGGAAATACTGTTTGCTATATAAAAAACGGCTTGGACCCACTGGAGGTATTATTTTAGCAAAAACACATATGTATACCTGTTCGTTCTTAATAAAAAAATTTTTTTAAGGCGAGATTTTCTTTGTACAATGACATTATTATCCGTACACCAATGTTTAATATCAAAAATCAGGTGTTATTGAACAAGTCTGATGAAGAAATTACTGTAAAATTATTACGCCTTTAACACTAAACTCGGTCTTAAAATAGAAAATAGAAATATACAAATTAAACGAAAGAATTGTATTGGGTTCAAACCCCAATAATGTGACCATAATTCTAGTTTGTGAGTAATCTCCTGTTTTGTCATAAGTAAAGTCGTAAAAAAAATAATCAGAAATCTTTGCAGGGATTAAGAGTCCTCCTAGGATGAAAAAAATCTATTAATTACCTGCAGCTTTCTTGATCGTGTTGTTTATTGATTAATATTGACTGCAAAAATTATTATCATCATCGTGAGGTTCTCAGTCCTAAGAATGTTTGGACACGCACCTCCGTTCTTTCCTATCTTGAGCTAATCTTCGCATTTCCCTAAAACTAGAACAACCCATATCCTTAACTATTTCTGAACAGTAATCTAATCTAGGTCTATCTGTATTCCCCTTAACTTCTGTTTCTGCCTCTAATATGTCTCTGAAGGGCTATCATGTGTGAGAAGGTGTCCTACCAACCTATCTCGCCTATTTCTTATTGACTCCCATAGAGTCCTCTGTTCTCCTATTCTTTCTAATAGCTCATCATTTCTAACCTTCTCTATCCACGGTATCCTCATCATTCGCCTGTAACAACACATTTCGAACGCTTCTAACCTTTTTTTTTCCGCCGCGCCCACTGTCCATGTTTCGCACCTGTACAGCGTCGTGCTCCAAACATACACCTTTAACAACCTTTTTCGAATTTCTAAATTAATCGTTTGTTAGCATAAAAGTAACTTCTTTTTATTGAAGGTGGCTCGACCCTGCGCTATCCTCTGTATTTTATCCCTACTACTCCTTCCATCCTGACTTCCTAGATACTGAAAATCAGCTAATTTTTCGTCTCCTATCTCTATATTCGCTCTTTTTCTACTTTTTATTCCATTGCATACCAGTATTTTTGTTTTACTAAATCACGTATTCTATGTATAGATTAACAAGTAGCGGTGACTGCGTGCATCCTTGTCTGGCTTCCTAATATTCACTTCTCTTCGATGCTGGAAAAGTGAGAAAAATTTTTTAGTTGTCATAAAAGTATAGAAACCGGGAAACTACATACACTTGTAGAAGAGATAGTAACACATGTGTAGGATTAGTTCATCTTTGACATGATTAGCAGTTGTTGCCAACCAATCTTCTACCGACACGTCTGCATCAATGCTTATCCTCGTCCTGGAACGTGTAAATTGAATTAGATACAGGCGTTTCCTGCTAAATATCCTTCGGGACCTCTGCCACTAGTAGCTCGAGTCATGTTTATTTCTCCGTCAAGATGAAGATTGTGTTATTAATGATCAGTTGTTCAATATCAGCGGGCTACGGAATACATTTATGATGGAAACATGTGCTATAGTAACATTGTAAGAGATTACTTATAGACTAATTACACAATGACGTACAGCACGAAATTTTATCTTTCATACTACCTTATATGCATGTATTATTACAATGGCCAATTAAGTTGAATCGTATGGTATGCACCATACAAAGTAAGCTTACGTTCACGGCCGTTTCAACGCACTATTGTCATTATTTTTTGCATTGATTCGTAGTGACTGAAAATGAAAAAGGAAAATTTACCCAAATATTAAAGCGATATTTACAATTTATCCGACCAGCTCGTTTCTTCGTAAGCGAAAATAATAAAAATTACAATTTGGACCCGACTTTGTAAAAATAAAATCCCAGCAAAAGAAAATTTACTAGGTATTTTAGTTGATACTACAAATTAAATTGTAATTAAGAAACATGAAATAATTTTTAAAAAAGCATGTCAAAATTGAGATTATACAAATTGTAATCTTTGCTTTGTAAAAAATTAGTTTTCTCCGTAATGTATCCTTTATTCGATGAAATTAGAAATCTTGAGATCTGTACTGCAAATTGAAATTTTATGAGATTTTTAAGATTACAAACATTTTGTAAAAACATTTTAATGCAGTAACAACTTAAACGAAGAGATCATTTGAAAAACGTATTTTGGAACATATGTATAGTTACATAAACTAAACAGTTTCAAAATACAAATACCAGAAATAAATAAATAAAATTTGAAATTGTAAGTAATATATATAAACTGAGAATAAAAGTTGTATTTCAAACTTATCAGAAACTAACAAAGTTAATAGGTATAAAAGCATACATGGCGCATTCGACTGCTCGCTTGTGCTTTACCGATTTAAAGTGTTTATGTGTTTTTTTTTCTTTTTTCATTAAAGTAAAATGTCCAACCAGTCTTAGAACTAACGACCTTATGATGATGATGAAAGTAAAGTGTGGTAAAACATTTTGAGATTTCAAGGAATCTTACCAACCCTTGATGATGAATGTCGTGTTCTTTTAACTGATGTTTCTTGAGCTCATCCGCTTTTTATCAACCATATACGTATATAAAGAACTTGTTAGTGTAAATAATCTAGGACTTTTTCTGTTTTAACATAAATTTATTTTCTTTGACCATCTACCTTACAAATAAGCATATAAATTTAAAATAAATAAATATAAACAAGAAATAAGAAGAAAATTATATGCAGATGATTTTTTTAACCTACGATCCCGAGTAAAAATAAAAAGAACTATAACACCACTGAATCGCCTCCAAATATTTGAAATGACCTAAATTACCACCGAAATAGTTCCTACAAATTAGACGAAACTTTAAATTGTTTATAGCCAAAATACTACCCTTTGAGACTCTAAAACAGCTCCAAACTAGTTCCACATTAACAAAGATCTGAAAGAGCCCTCAAACAGCGCCTCGCCAAGAAACATATACTATAACAGCACCAAAACAGTATCATATGTAAAATCACCTAAAACAGCACCAAAACGTACCGTATTTAAAAATAAAAATCCAGTGCTGTTTCGGCGCTTTTTTAGTATAAATTTCAGTAGCTTCGGTGCTGTATCCGTGTTCTTTTCGTACTAATGCGGTACTGTTTCAGCAGTCCATTCGTACACAATCGGCGGTTTAGTCCTACAAACGGATCTTTTTCGATTTTAGAGAAATTTATAGAGCTAGTTTGATCGTAATTCGGTAGAGTGAAATTGAAAAGAATAACCTTTACTCGGGATGTTAATAATAAAAGTTATTAATACTGCTATAAACAGGTATACATATCTGTAATACTATTAAGAAAGTTAGTTAACTTTGATGTTCAAGAATGTTATGTTGGTAAATCGTATGAGGGTTTCTTAATGTACCTGTCTATAATTTCAGAGTAAATATATTTGAAAAACAATAGAAAAGGTGTCCAATAATTCAAGCAGTCTTTATAATTAATTTCGCTTTGTGCATTGGTTCTTCATATTCCCTGAAGAAAGTCTAGACGTTTATTTCTCTGCTTTTCATGTGTTCTGTATACATATGTTAATCTATTGCGAATTCATATCCATTTAACTAAACATTTGACAGTAATAACGACTATTGAAGAAACTTACTCAGTTTCATTGTCTCATTTATTACCATTCTATTATAATTTATAATCGCTTACGTCTATAGTCTTGTCTTGTTGCGGACAATAATCAATTAGTTATGGAATATAAATGTAACAGTAAATATATAGGTAGAATGTCTTCGAGCTTTAGAATCTAACGTATGAACGTCAAACGAGAACCGAGCCTTTTCAAAGAATTCCCGCCGTGGAAATTACGGCGTCTAGTACAAAGTTTCATCTTGATAATAACAAACTTGCAATTCCGTACGTTTCTCGGATAAATTTAGCAACAGCATGTTCTGAACAGCTTGGAGGCGAAGAACTGCTCGTATATCATAAACCCTCCGCAGGTATGGGTTGGATGTTTGTGTGTCTGAGTGTAAGTGCCAGAAGAACGGCGTA
Source organism: Agrilus planipennis (assembly GCF_000699045.2). Classification (NCBI taxonomy): domain Eukaryota; kingdom Metazoa; phylum Arthropoda; class Insecta; order Coleoptera; family Buprestidae; genus Agrilus; species Agrilus planipennis. The sequence goes on from NW_020438957.1 coordinate 725,780, forward strand.
TGTGTTATTGTCTTCTATTATTTTTGAGCGTTCGTGTGGAGTTGAAGACTTTCGTTATATCGACTCAGAGTCGACGAACAGTGTTCTGAAAACCTAAAAAAACTCGCAGTTATTTAAGAACGGATTAAGTCCTTGTTGAATCTATTTATTTATTTGATCTCATCGGCACGTTTAATATAATGATTGAGGAATTCACTGCCGGTGCTTGTAGTCATCGTTCTTCACGGAATGGCTGGCAAGGTCCTTGCGATTTTGTCGCTGCAAAGCAGTATCGTACGAAAATAAATAAAAGTAGAACAAAAATACTGATATGCAAGAAAGAAAAAGTAGGGAAAGAGCGAATATAGAGACAGGTGAGAGAAAATTAGAAGAAGTTGCTGATTCTCGGTATCCAGGAAGTCAGATAACTCAGGATGGATGGAGTAGTAGAGATATAAAACAGAGAATAGCTCAGGGTCGAATCGCCTTCAATAAAAACCTTACTAATAAAGAAATCACCATGACCGCGTCTACTCATACCGGAATCAATAATCTAGCTAGTTTTCACCGAGGATTACCTAAAAAATATGTATTGAGAAATTGTGATCCTGATCAGATTTTAGTTTTCTAAAATTAATGAATCGATTATAACAATTCTTCATTTTAAGGGGATCATTTTGTTTATTTATAATTGGTGGAATATTATTGTAGCTATATAATGTACAGCTTCCTACATAAGGCAGCTTTCTGAGATAGACTTGATAACAAAATAAGAAAAACCATGATTTTGATGCCCCCTCCCCTGATAAAATGTTAATTTAAAACAAAAAATTAAGTCATATTTGTTATCTATATGTATATGTATGTAAGTTTGGAACACGGTGTTGTACGGGTGCGAAACATGGACAGTGGGCGCGGTGGAAAAGAAAAGGTTTGAAGCGTTTGAAATGTGGTGTTGCAAGTGAATGATGAGGATACTATAGATAGAGAAGGTTAGAAATGAAGAGATGTTATAAAGAATAGGAGAACATAGGGCTCTATGAAAGTCAATAAGGAATAGGCGAGATATGTTGGTAGGACACTTTTTCAGGCATGAAGGTCTAGTTGGAGCCTTATTAGAGGCAGTAACGGAAGTTAGGAGGGGTAGAGGTAAACCTACATTAGATTAATGCTCGCAAATAGTTACGGATATAAAATTAGTTCAGAATAGGGAAGTGTGAAGGTGCGTGTCCAATCAGTCTTAGGACTGACGACCTTATGATGATGATTTGTTATTATCTTTTTCCCTCCTGATTGCTATACTATTTTTCCTCTATTATCGCATTGTTTCCTCTCCTGCTTCAATCTTTTTCGACGTAATCTGTAAAATTTTTGACGCGATGTTTATCTCTTCGCAAAACTGTGTGAGATATATTATGAAAGGTCCAAGCGTTCTCATTTCTGTTTCTACCTTACTTTTTTAGCGTACCGCATAAAGTGGAAGAGTTTCGTGCCAGTACACGAACGACAATTCGGCGCAGCTTTTAGGTTTAGTGTTTGCCAAAGCTGTGAAACTACCCGATCCGGAAGCTCTTTTACAATACAATCTCTGTTTTTATTTGCCTGCTGCTATTTTACAATGGCGAACTTTTCGAACATTACGCCGCACTTGTTACACAGTTTTGTTTTTTTTTGTATGCATGCTTCCCTGCCGAACATTTTATGAACGAAACTAAACGACCTTTGTAGCTCAGGTTTCCCTTGTTGGGGGAAAGAACCACACGTTTGTCCATTTTGATATTACTTACTACTAACTTAAGTGTCCCTAACTAATGTTTGAAACGACAAACTCTGTTGAATTTGATTCATCATCATCATAAGGTCATCAGTTCTAAGACTGGTTGGACACGTACCTCCACTCTTTCCTATCCTGACCTAAACTTCGCATTTCCCTAAAACTAGAACAACCCATATCCTTAACTATTTGCGAAGAGTAATCTAATCTAGGTCTACCTCTACCCCTCCTAACTCCTGTTTCTGCCTCTAATATGTCTCTGACTAGACCTTCATGCCTGAGAAGGTGTCCTACCAACCTATCTCGCCTATTT
>NW_020438957.1:733409-741199 GCF_000699045.2 Agrilus planipennis
TCCCGAGTCAAAAAATTGGGACTCATTTTGTCCTCATTTGATCTCAATAGAATTTTTAGGGATATTTCAAACTACAAGACTCAAAAGTCTCATTTTATCCGCGGTTTTCCCGTATCAGGACAAAATGAGACTTTTGAGGAGTAAAGATTATTTAGGAAACCTCATTTTGTCTTCAAAAAGTCTCATTCTTTTCTTGTTGAGGTTAAATTGAGGACTATTGCCATAGGATTGCAGACATTGAGAATAAAATGAGACTTTTTAGAATCCAATGTGATGAGTCTTATGAAAACTTATTGAGGTATCTGAGATTAAAAACGTCTAAATGAGGAAAAAATGAGTCTAAATAGTTCATTTGAGGATAAAATGAGTCCCAATTTTTCGACTCGGGATGTACTGCAAATTCCTCTTAAACATTACTTTTCGTTGTAGCTTATCTCTATACAGTAATTAAAAAAATATATACAAAATTGTAGCATATTTGTTTACAACAATTAAGAAATAATCATACAATATAGTGTTGTAGGCATACATGTATCCGAGGCAGAACAGAAAACTGAAATGCAAATAAATATTCAATAAAAATTGCTACATTTTTTCTTTATATTTTCTACAAAATTTATTTAATCTTACTACAATTTGTAATGAAATTCAGGAAGTTGTAAATATTTCATTCAAATTGTAACGAGTTTGTCTGAGCCTCTGTCTATACTTCTACAATTTACCACTACAATTTTATAGTCAAATTTAAGTTTACCGTTAGTTAATCTTACTATTAATTTGAGTTGCATTTTCTACAAAACGATCTCTACAACGTTGTAATAATTTTTCATAAAGTATTTTTCTGAGTGAAGAAGTGAATATAACTACGTAAGATTAGGAAACTATCTGTTTCAATACTTAATAGTTCTTGTCATTATAAACAATTTCTGCTACATATACATCTACATGTTTATCTTTAAAAAGTTTGTTAGTTTCCTGCTATATTACTGCTTTATTTGTAGTACATTTTATAAACTTTTAAAAGTTCCGTAATGTTCAACTTTCTCAATTCTTTTTGACACTTCAATTTCGGTGCATCTTTAAATACATCAATGCCGATCCAATGTTGGTAGCCATAGCGGTTCTGTCGAATTGATATATGTGATGTTTCTGTAAAAGTCTGTGATAACGTCCAACTTCGAAAGAATTGTGAATAGAGACCCGAGATAAGCGCGTGTTTATCTCGAACAGACTTTCCCTAAGATGAATTTTAGTTCAAGCAGTCAATACATGTTGAAATCCCAAACGAAGGGGTTGTGGAGCTCAATAGTTACCTATATTTTCTTCCGAGCTGTTAGAAATTAGTATTCTTTAATCAAATCGATTGAAATTATCAGAATTTTTACGAAACCGCAAATAATTGGTTCACAAAACCACATGAACTTAAAAGTCAAGGTAAAAATATCGAATGCTGAGGACAAATATACTTCAAATGAGGGATTTGCTACTTTTTTATCATACGATTCCTTCTCCATATCTTTATCTACAATCTACAGTTTAATAAAATTCTTTATTTTGCTTCATAGCTTTGTATGATCCTTCGCGTTTAACTTAGGATCATAAAATCTAGAAGGAAGAATATTTATTTTTGCTGCTTCTAAACTATAACCTGCAATGAAAGTGGGTGTGAGTTAGTATTCAATGTTGACTACTTAGTTTTCTTTTTTTATTGTAAGGGATGCTTATGAAGAAGTTTAAAAGTTCGTAGTTGATATTAAATGGAACCATCATCCGGTTTTTTTCTTATTACACGCTTAAAGGGTTGACATTTTAAATAATATTTCCTCACTATATTGTTTCCACATGTGACAGCCGTAAATACAAATTAAAAATGACTTGGACAGCATATACCGTCTAAGTAGAAGCTTTAACGGATTTCATCGTCGTGGTGAATATTTCAGAAAAAGGTAAACAAACCGAGAATCCTTCTCGCCTTATATTTATTGGTTTTTAAAAGTATTCCCTATTTCAAAGCGTTAATGTTACCGCCAATTCGAGAACCACTGGAGCCATATGTTAATGCAATTCACGCTTTACACGGCCAATTGTTATCTCCACCCACATTTTTTAATTTACATTCACTTGACAAATAATGTAAATAAAACTACTGAAACGAATGTTGCAAATTATTTACCCACTGAGACATAGGAAATAATGTTATTAAAAATGTTAAAATACTATAAGGTCCTGACTAGAGTCAACACCAAGAAGCTAAATAGTCACTTAGAGGAAATAATTTCCATTATTTTAAAGTAATAATAGAAGTCGTATGTTTCTGTTTGACTTGATATTAATTGTTTTATTTTATCGACTATGAATAGATTTTAGCTGAGGTAGATTATAGTTAAAGTATTTATACCAACAAGAATCCATCAGTTTAGCCACATCTAGCGTTTTTATGTCCTTTTCAGACTTTATTTATATGGGGGGTTGGAACTGACATTATCCTTACAAACTTTAGAGCTTCTTCCATTCTGGTAATGTGCAGGCACTATGTCACTTCTATTCAACTGCAACGGCAGCGTGATGATGGTACAGCTGTATCGGAAAAGTGCTATTTTCGGAATGACTAATATTGACGCTAACGGGACTTATTATTACTGGAAAGGGAATCCTTTTGCTATTTTTGAAAAGGAATATGTCAGCGTTACCACAAATTTCGAAACGGTAGATTAGCATTTGGAACCACGATTTAAACGTGCCGTGAAAATCAGAAATGAAACGAAATGCCTTTTCCTCGAAAGATGATAGTTTGGTAGCATCTATGCGTGACATTCTGAGAGAATAAATTATATTCCACCGAGACATTATATTTTTATGTGCTATTTTTAATTTCTTTACCAATTTCATCATTCCATTAGATTGAAGATTAAGATGGATTTTGCTCTAACATCAATATATTGGCTCCACAATTTTTACATACGAAATAGTTTTTGACTTTTAATATTAGTATTATAATCATCATCATCATCAAAAGATCGTCAGTCCTAAGACTGGTTGGAGCTTCACTCTATCTATCCTGAGCTAAACTTCGCATTTCCCGAAAACTAGAACAACCCACATCCTTAACTATCAACAGTAATCTAACCTAGGTCTACATCTACCCCGCCTAACTCCTGTTTCTGCCTCTAATATGTCTCTGACTAGACCTTCCTACCAACCTATCTCGCNCTAACAAAAACAAAACAAATAACAATTTATATACAAAAATAAACTAGAACAGGAAATACAAACAAATAACAAATATGTACAAAAAGAAAAATAGAAGCACAAGTAGCAAAAGGGCACAAGGAAAATGAAACAAACGAGAACAAAGTGACAAAAATAACAACAAAAACGCAACATTAACAATTACAAAGACAACGAAATAAAAACAATGCAGACAATAGCAGAAACAACTCACAAGCGGCAATAAAGACTGTAGACTGTGTAGATATGTTTTTTTTTACCTCAAGTCGTTTTAGGGCATCGCTTGCCTCTATTTTTTTAGAATTTATCTGTCACCTACTTCTTTGAAATTTTTGTATATAATATGAAATGAAAAATCGAGAATGGTAACAGCTTATCTACCTGATTGTATGCAGGGGCTTAAACGTTAAAAGTTTGATTTGGGTTTAGGATAATCCCATAAACCTTATTACCCTTACGATTTGAATCAATGTTTTCTAGAACATAAAATTTAAATGAGCACTAAATTTCATTGTACTAATTCAAGACGTCGCGTCTTCTCGCGCCGCGGCGTTGTAGGTACTTAAGACGGCATTTGTTCTGTAACGTAACGTATACTACCCCTACACCTTATTCTTCTTCCCTTCGTCATTTCGTGCGCCCGCCGTACTGTTCCATTTTCAAGACAACTTCCATTTCGCGGATCGTTATTACTGAGCGTCCTGTCTGTCACTCCCGCTTCTAATTTGCTAAACAACTCGCTCCCTTTTATAGGAACGTGGATTTTCTCTCGTTATGTGTATGTATTTCGCTCATTTATACTCCATTTAAAAGGATGTAAAGCCCGATTAAGTTTAGGTGTGGATGCTGATGGAGTTAGAGCACTAAGAACAAAACGAAAATCGGAGTGATTTACAACCGCAAAATCTCAACAATGGAAACAGCTTAACAATAAAAGTTTAGAGGAATATTTTGATGCATACTTTAAGAAAATAAATTACATGATATGGTAAAAGCGGGGTAGGGTATATACAATACAAACCTGATTGAAATAATTTAATATCAGTTACGTCATCAGTCGTCAGTCCTAAGACTGGTTGGACACGCATCTCCACTCTTCCTATCTTGAGCTAATCTCCGCATTTCTCTAAAACTATAATAAACCACATCCATCTAACCTAGGCCTACCTGTACCCCTCCTAACTCCCGTTTCTGTCTCTGACTAGAGCTTCAAGCCTGAGAATGTGTCCTACCAACCTATCTCGCCTATTTCTTATTGACTTCCATGGAGTCCTCTGTTCTCTTATTTTCTCCTATTCTTTCTAATACCTCTTCATTTCTAACCTTATCTATCCACAGTATCCTCATCATTCGCTTGTAACACCACATTTCGAAGGCTTCTAACCTTATCGGCCGCGCCTACTGTCCATGTTTCGCACCCGTACAACGCCGCGCTCCAAACACATACCTTTAACAATCTTTTTCGAATTTCTAAATTAACCGTTCGAGAGCATAGACGTGACTTCCCTTTATTGAAGGCGACTTGACCCTGAGCTATGCTCTGCTTTATATCCCTACAGCTCCTTCCGTCCTGATTTATCTGACTTCCTAAATACCTAAAATCAGCCACTATTTCTAATTTTTCGTCTCCTATCTTTATATTCGCTTTTTCATAAGGAGTGAAGACGCGTGCCCATCAGTCTTCAGACTGAAGACCTTATAATGAAGATAACGAATAATGTTTATTTGTTTGTATTAAAATTATTATTTCCAAGTATCGTCATCGTAGTAAGGAGATTGTAGAGTGGTTATATTTAACGAGTACGTCGATCATCATATTCCTATAGGAAAGCGATTTCAATGATACAGAAGACCTATAATTTTAGCTCGGTTTCGTGATTAAAATTTCCTAATTCGCAAATTTATATTCAACGTTGGTAATATTAAACTGCCCACGTATGGCCAATTTCAATCGAAATTCCCTTGTGCAAGTACGACAAAAATGTGAAGGCATATGTTAACACCTCGATAAGTTACAGACCGGAGGCTTAACCTGCTGGAGCATCGAATGACGCTTAAAATCCTTCGTAATAGTTTATTGTTGGACAAAAGTCCGACTAAGCGTGATTTAAAGCCCTGAATAATGGCTCCTTATACGGTACAACCAGGGACATAGCGCCTTTATTACAGGTTATTACGGTATATTTCCAGCTTATGTATCGCGGATTTAGCGAGATGAAATAAAAGATAATAATGGTCCGGTTTGAATCCATATTGCTACTTTCTCAAGTAGTCGTGTCATGTAGCGTACCCATGAAGCGATGCCAAACATTCGAGAAACCTTAAGACGCCTGACCGTTTCGGGTTCTGCTTTGTCTGCTTGAGAAACTGCAACATTCGGGATTTTGCACTCTTTTCACGTACAACACATCTCCGCAATGAATAAACTGATGAACGAATTCGAACATTTTATGACATAAATAAATAGGTGGATATGCAAGCATAATAATACAGTTGTGAAACGTATGTGTTGTCAAAAAGAATTTTGGAAATTATATGTCATGTAAAGGTAGATTAGAAAATACCACAAATGGCGCGGTAAACGCCATCTGTAGTACGATGCTACATTTTAGAATAACGTATGCTCCAACAACCTTGCAAGCATCGTACTACAGATGGCGTTTACCGCGCCACTTGTGGTATTTTCTAAAACGCGCTGTTAAGNACCCTTGAAGAGAATTATGTTGAATAAAAAAAACGAATTTTGCAAAAAAAATGTGTTTTACTATTTTAGGCCGGGGACTTTTCAATTGACCTGTTACATTTTTAACGAAATTCGTCGTCAGTCATGGTTTTAATTGTATCTTTTACGAGGGAACAGTCAAAATTGTGGCATTTTTTTCTGTCATTTTTGTGAGCGGTAAAATTTAATTCTGCGCTCCGTTCATTAAGCGAAATGAAACAAATTCAATTTTGCACTTCTCTTTATTTATCCAACAAAATTTGTACGTTTGATGCTCGAAAGTTCATCGGGTAAAGTGACAAGCATTAACTTGAGCTTAATTTGAATATACACGTGCGGCAGTGGAGAAGGGTTACTGTGGCGGTTGGTTGTCTTTGGCCGTAATTCCACCTCTCTAGTCAGTTCCCAGCAGGGTTTCATCCACGAGATACCTCCTTTGTTTAGAAACTTCTTTATTAAGGACACACCTATCGAGATGTTGCCTTCCCAAACCTCTTTTATCTTCAATTAAACGGTTAAAGGATACAGAAGGGGCAAACTTTAGGCCTAATAAGGAGATTAGCGAATTAAAAGCCGCTTGAACTTATATTATAGATACATTAAGTAGATATAAAATATTTGGAAATTATAAATACTTTGGTTTAATTCACAGTAGATTTCCGTCAAGTAAAACTAAATTAGATTAATTATTTATTATAAGTACATCCAAAATGTGTGAACGAATACCGCAGGCGATCGATACTGAAGGCACCTCAGAACTGCCTAAGAACTTCATTAACGTTAAATGCAGGTCTTAAAAGCCTCCCTAACTTTAACCTCCTGTATGCTAAAAAACATTATGGGTTTCTTAAACTATTTCACGTGTTCTCGCTTATTTTCGTTCTTTTCAAATTCTTATTAATTGAACAATTTGGATTTCTTCCTTTTCGTAGTAACTCTTTCGCAAAAAATATAATAGGCCTATTAAAAGGAATGTGATCTAATGAAACACTTCCATCTCGTGTAATTTGGAAAGTTGCTCCCCAAGTTGCACTTGTCAAAAGGGACGTTCATTAGTAGTGAGAGAAACGTGGGCAAAAATTGAATAAACTTCCCTGCCAGCTTTACTTCTTAGCGAACTCCTAATGAGTTAATTGGCTCCGATACCACAGACACTTTGTTCGTTATACAGATCCGGGAATTTGATTTTCTCAGCCTCATCGGCAATTTTCATCTGGTCCGGACTAGCAATCGGAAACGTGAACTAGTGTAAGATAAGAAACTTTTCGGAAATTGTCGTCTTTGTAACTGGAATACTTTGCAAACTGAATTATCGAAAGGTCTTGTTAAAACTTTATTTTAAACTCATCCAACTACTCTTAAAAGTTCGGCAAATAACAGGAAGAAGTACTTAGGCGTGTCACAAGAAGTAAGCACGACTTAATTTTTAACCAACCTGAGAAACCGAATGTTTCTAATGTTATTTTCTAGCTGTTTAGTATACAATTACGACAGGATTATTAAAAATTTTCTGATGTTCCCAGCTGTTCGTCTTCTCTTTATTTATTGTTATGTATGTAATAGGTCAATTGAAAAGTCCCCTGCCTGACACATCGATGGCTGCACCAGAACTAAATCCATATGATTTTCAGTTAGTCCTAACCTTCAAAAGACGCGTCTATAAATTTGACGGCTGTCGGATCGTTAGTTTGTGAATTATAGCATTTTTAGTGAAGCAACTTTTGTTATTGTGAAAAAAATGGATAAAAAGGAATTTCGCGTGTTGATAAAATATTGCTTTTTGAAGGGAAAAAATACAGTTGAAGCAAAAACTTGGCTTGATAACGAATTTCCGGACACT
>NW_020438957.1:741841-752542 GCF_000699045.2 Agrilus planipennis
AACAGCCCACATCCTTAACTATTTGCGAACAGTAATCTAATCTAGGTCTACCTCTACCCCTCCTAACTCTTGTTTCTGCCTCTAATATGACTCTGACTAGACCTTCATGCCTGAGAAGGTGTCCTACCAACCTATCTCGCCTATTTCTTATTGAATTCCATAGAGTCCTCTGTTCTCCTACTCTTTCTAATACCTCTTCATTTCTAACCTTTTCTACCCATGTTATCCTCATCATTCGTCTATAACACCACATTTCGAAGGCTTCTAACCTTTTCTAATATTATAATATATCTAGAAAATTATTCTGATTGTGAATGTAAATAGTAAAGCTCAAAATTTAATTATTTTTTACGGTCGGGTAATTTTGGTTCTAAATTAAAATGTTTAAAGTTTTATGAATAAGTAGTTGAGGAAAAGTAGAAATTAATGCACAATATACTTCACTACAGTTTTAATGAAGTTTGCAGTATTAAATTGTCTTAACTTTGTATTTACATATATATAAATGGGTATGGAATTTATCGACGAATTTGAAATTTCGTCTCCGATAGGTGGCACGATAAGAAAGTGGAATATAGTAATCCGGTCACAATGGGCTGGAATTTTAAATAACTGCCGGAAATGAATCCTGGGATAGGGCCATTATCGACCTTAGGGAACGAACGAGAGAGGTTCGATGTTCCAATCGGTAGGTCCCCGGATTTTCCGTGATCTCGAAAGCTCAACGACGACGGCAACGACAACGAGATGCAATACGGCGTGTACATAAGCGGTAAAAACAGGCGACATCTTCACTACTTCATCTGTTTTAAGGTGATTGTTAGCGCACGCAACTGGAGAAAATCTAAACGAAGCCAATTGACCAACGATTTTCGTATTCAAGTGACACTCCGGTCCCGATCAAGGACATCCGCTACCAGTCGAAATTATTTCCAACATCGTATTAATGAATTTAACATTTTCTCATTAATTGTCTACGGGTTTTAATGTAGGTACCTATGAGTTGCGTCAAAGTAACGAGAGCAAATGAAGCCCTTCAGGTGCAAAATTTTATCGTGTGATTTCTAGTCGGTTTTACCCTTATCCTCGAAGTTATTAATTTGCTTTTGTTGATTGACACTAACATGACGCATATAAAATGCAAATAAGCATACAACGGCTGGTAGATTGTTAGATTTAAAACAATGAATCTTCCTTGGATTGGTTCATACAGATTATGTCGCTGACGTGAACTCGAACCACCAAGAGGTCAATCTCAAAGAGAATTATGATGAATTTTGGTTGTGGTTTGAAGCTGTAGCCGAAAACTTTGATGATTGAAAATAAAAATAAAGATCTTTACTGAAGTTGTATTTTTAAAATTATAAGGATCCATAGGTAATTGTATTGCATAGAGTGTTGCGTCCTTTTTTCCACCTTTCGGTTGTGATCTCATCTATTGCAGTCAGGTCGTTTTGATCACGTGAGTTTTTCGGCAATACGACCGTGTGTCAAGAGCCAGGTTTATCTGAGATTAAATCTTGCGTATAAATTTCGGAAGCGAGAACAAAAAGACAATTCGTACCCTTATCTGATGAACGTATAAGCCGCACCATCATCAGCACTGGCATCAACAGTAAAAGCAATTCGTCCACCGTTCGCTCACACTCTCGTAGGCTCCTGGAGATGATCCCCCACCGTGCACATCAACTGGGAACGGCGTCTTCACTTAATGACTTGCTAATGTCCAACTTGACGCGTTTAATGCGTTCATTTGCATACACGATTTTCTTTGATCCGAAGTACGCTCGAATTATAATTTCGATACCTATAGGTACTTAAGGGCTGACTGCATGCGATATGCCGACACTTTAAATAGCGCTCTGTTGCATTGTTGTAGCCGCTCCTTCTTAGCCTCTTTTGCTTTACCGATGATGATGATGATGATGACGGTGACGCGTCGACAAAGAAAAGTTGCACAAGACGAGAACAAAAGGAAACTCGGAAAGTTTTAACATCGTTGACGCATACAAGATGATAACCAGTCGAGTGTTTGGAAATCACTTGACGCAGTCAGTGGGATGCTTCAGAATTAAAAGACGTGCCGTCACGTGAGTGAGAATGAGTTTTTGTTGACACTTGATAAAATGACATTAAAAAAATTGGCAACAGTATAGTGGAGGTGCGAATCTTGCGTCCAAGTTCAGGTTTATTTTTACAGGTACATCGGGGCCCCAGAACAAGCCTTACATATTATTTCCAAAACTTTTTCGTAGATTTCTCTTGTTAACGGAGCAAAACACTATCAGGATTTAAAACATGTTAGGATTTTCATTATAAAACTAGACTCGAAAGATGGTGAGGTATCAGAGAAGAGTAGATAAGGGAACTGCTTGCACATTCGTCAACACCTTTTTAATGAAAGTGAAATAAGCTATGACAGTGGATAAATGTCCGAATGTTTTCAAGTCTTTCTTTTTTACTTTTAAGCAAATGTCTACTCTTGTTTTAACATCAAAAGTTTGCGAAAAATATAAAAACTTTTAAAACATATATACCTGATATTTATAGTTGAAAATTTCAACAAGTTGGTATCACATCTAATGGTCTCTTTTCTTTTTCAGGTAAGTCCTTATTCAACGCCATGGCTGGAAGGGTAACGTTCTTTTTCTCTGATAACAGTTGAAATGGAATTTCTTATACTCGATAAAGTAAGTGATTTATTTAGGTGCATGCTTATTCGTTCTTGAAATTCGATTACGAAGAACTTGCGTTTAGTAGCACTTTCAGTTTTTCTTCTTCGTCTTTATTACGTTCGAAGTTTCCCGTCGGTATCCTAGTCGTTGATTAGACATAAAGTTTTTCATTAGAAAAAGGAGATGTCGCACAATATTATTGTCCAAAATATTTCTGCTAACAAAACTGGGAGGATTGCAATAAAGAAGTTGGATTTGGGAGATGTCTCGCTCGATAACGTCTTGAACTCCATATGGTTCGTCGGGCAAAGTCGAACTTTTCGACCGCGATAATTCGTTCGGTTTTTAAAGCTTTTCACAATCGAAGAAATGTCTCTCGACCGATTGAATCGTAAAAATTAAATGAAAAATAAGGGCTTACAAATAAATACAACAAGTCCACATTTTGAAACGTTTTCTTTCATTACAATCCTCACATGTTCTTCGAAGTTCTAGCGCAATTGAAAAAAGAAACTATTAAAAATCGTTACAAAATTTCAATTTGTACTCACCAAATCAAAGAAACTGGATGACTTTGATGAGGACTGTTCTACAAATACACAATGAAGGTGTCAATACTTTGGCCCCGCAATTGTATCGAAAGAAAGTATCAATACTTATCTATTCGGTATCGAATGGCAAGTATCAATACCTACAAGTTCGGTTATACTAAAGATAAATTATACAACGTTTCTTAAACAAAATCGATATGAGTTTGTTGTTTGCAAAGGCACGTGGCTTGAAAATCCGGTAGCATTTGGATGTCGGGTATGTTGAACCTCCATCTGCTTTTGCAAATCTAGCAGGCCATGGGCCGCGGAAACCGCATAAGCATGCGGCGGTTCTGCGACGTGAGCGACATTTATATTAATATAATGAATATACCGTCACCGCCTCACAATTTTCCCTTAAATGATTCCGCTGAGAATCCGACTACTTTGCTACTTTCTCATCTAGAGCTCGTTTAAGTATTACAGCAGGGTAATACAGTTTAATTTTATACGACATTATAGTATAGCTTTGCTTTCTTATACACTGTAACAAGTACATCCTAACCAAAATTATAATAGCGAATGTGAGTTTGTTTGTTTGTTACCATTTCAGCCCTTAACTACTCAACCGATTACCATGAAATTTTGTAGACACATTGTCAGGGGTACAAAAAAGGACATAGGGTACCTTTCATCCAGAAAAAATACTGTTCCGGAGAGTTATTTATTTCTTTTAATGATCCTTGTCAGGAATATTTATTAAATGATTATATTTTCGATAATCTTTAATACGTATTTAGGACTTGTATAAAATGATTATCAAAAAAAAAAATAAAAAAATGTCTATTAGCGAAAACAAAATATTGCAATAAATATTTAATATATCTGATGAAATCTTATTAGTTACAACTATACGTTTATTAGGTAAAAAAGCGTGTCATAACCACTGTTAATGAAGTCGGTACTTCCTTTTAAAATCGAAACGCGAAAGAAGGTGTAATTTTATTGCTACGCGAATAATGAACATCGTAAAAGTTTATGCGTTATTTCAATTTCAAAGGTAGATAATTGCCGTAGAGGTAGCTAAAAATAGATAGCATAACATGATGTACTTGCACCTATTGGAAATTTAACAGTACTTTAGTCGGATGTGTGCGACGTTTGCATGTATGAGAAAGTTTAGCCATTCCTGATGTCATTTGTCGGGGAATGGACTCACATAAACCGCTTAATATGTTATGCTGTGACCGTAACCATATAATTTAATAACTCTTCCCCATTTCCCACACATTTGCTTGTTCTCTAATCGCAAACCTTCTGCGCGGGCGAAAATCTCTAAATTATAAACCAACAGCGTCCACATTATCAAACTTGCATGATTAGCTAATCGTTAAAACGGAATATGTACGTGCCGCAACCAGTTAAAACTTAAATAAATCGCAACTTGACTGTGTTTATTTTACAGCCAATCTAGATTCTAAAGTAATTCTTTGTTCTTTTAACGTTGTAGGCTTGTATGTATGCAGTTAGTCGAAGTCATTCGCAGGGTGTTAGTGTTATAGGTCAGGTTAGAATAGCCAATGCAGAACGGTAATGATTTGCACGACCGTGTACGACCGCTGCAAATGAAGTACGCTAAATTTTTTTGTCTCTTAATCACGCCGCTTTACTCACCATACGATTTACTGTTGCGTCTAGTTAACATCCTCAATAGCTTGCTACTTATTTCAGAAACACCCTATATAACCACCTTTGAAACTGTTTAAATTATTAGCTTTATGTATAAATAATTTTACTTTCGTTCAATAAATAAATAAATAAACTAAAACTAATGTATTATATTAGTGTATACTTCATGATATTCTACGCTCAATAGTGACAATTGCAACAATGAATTTTTGTAATTTATGTGTGTAAAATTCATACGTGATACATGCAAAATGCAAATTAGGTGTAATTCAATCAACAAAAATTGGCAACACATCTTCCTAGTCTGACAGAAATTTTATTTGGGGATTCATGTGTGCCATAATGGTTGGTTTTATTTGAATGGGTAGCGTGAATTGATTACTAAAAAAGCTAACAATGCAATTTAATAGAGCGATTTAGTGTGCACATATGTATGTATCCATAAACATATGTACATGTACATATGTCTAGGCATAATATGCACCGTTAGATTCGTAACCATATTCATAGTAAGTAGTCAGTGGCGGTGTATCTGTAGAAGCATCAATATGGTATGAAAATAATGTAAAATAAAATTATTGATATGTAAGAGAAGAAAAAGTAGGGAAAGAATGAGTCCTAAGACTGATTGGTTATGCACCTCCACTCTTGCCTATACTGAGCTGCTCTTCGTATTAACAGTAACCTATTTTAGATCTACCAACACCTTTCGTAACTCCTATTTGTGCTTCCATTATGTCTTTAACTAGCCCTTCATATCTGAGAATCCTACCAATTGCCTTCTTCTTATTGATTTCCATAGCGTCTTCTGCTCTCTTACCTTTTCTAATACCTTCTCATTTCTAATCTTCTCTATCTACGGAATCCTCATCATTGATCTGTAACACCATCTTTTGAATGTTTCTGAACTATTCTTTTCTGCCTCGTTCACCGTTTACGTTTTGTACCCGTACAGACCCATATTCCAACGATAATCTTTATCGAACGTCAAGACGTACATAAATACGTGCATTAATTTAAATTTTTATGCTGCGCTACTGCTTATAGTGTATTGGCTTATGCACGGCCGTCAAATCAAAACTCCTTCCGGATTTTCGCATGGACTGACGTAGTGAATCGCTGTGAATGTGAGGTGGTTGGTTTTATACGTATGTGTTATTAGAGTAGGTGTCTCCGCAGGAATTTTTGCAACGAAAAACTGTTCAAACGTGCCTGGCTCGGTAACGACCAACTCCATACGTACAGTCGGAAAACTTAGTAGCGGGCCGTGCTGCCATGTCGCTTTTAAAATTTAAAATGTCGCGGTGTTTCTATGCTGCGGGCGACAATTTTTCAGTAACGCCGAGAATACTTAATTGTCCCAGGTTCGCCACCGGGCTCTTTTTTACTTTCCACCCCGACGGAGTAGTTAGTTAACTCTTCAAAATTTTTAAAATTCTTTCTCATCATCGTCCTGGAAAACATCGAATGGCACTTTCCTTCAATACTTTTTGTTTCCTACATTTGTTTTTGTTGTACATGGATAAAACTAAATTTTTATGATAACGTAAAACTTACAATTTTCGATTGTAGTAGTAGTAGTAATATATTTTCAACATAATGTTATTTACACAACACATACAATTCTTATCAAACTAAGCCTTCATTCATACAAAACAATTTCAAAAGAAAGTTAACTTAAATAATATAAAAAAACTAATCGAATATTACCGTATCACGTATCACGATACATACAGACATACATATATATGTCATTTATTCAACTTATACTAATTTATCTATTGAATCCCTCCCTTACATTAACTAAACTCAAACCCTTCCTTTTTTTAATTATTCTTTTAAGTAGGATCAGACCATCGCCACTCCCACTTAACATCTCCTTACATGCATCTAAATCATTACTTCCCTCACATCCTCCTAGTACATGCATCATTGTCACATCTCAAAAGCAAAAATTACAATTTTCGATTGTAAATGACTGAATTCGCCATAGATATCCTAGAATTTATTAGGTAACTTGTAATAATCTCAATTTTGACATGTTTTTTTAAAAATTATTTCAAATTCTTTAATTTTTACAATTCACTAAAATACTTAGTAAATTTATTTCTGCTAGGATTTTATTTTTACAATTCGGGTCCAAATTGTAATTTTTAATGTTCTCGCTTACGAAGCAACGGACTTATGGGATGAATTGTAAATATGGCTTTAATATATTTAGGTAATTTTTTTTTTCATTTTCTCCGTGTAATGCTAGATAAATATATTCTTCATACGTCTTTAAATTTTTCAAATAACACAAAATAAACTGATAAAAAGTGTTTATATGTTTATTATAAACTCTTCATTATTAAGAAAAAATTCCTTGAGCTCGGCTAGCTTTACAGCTATGCTATGCCTACTGACTATCGAAATGGGGTTGATCGGTAACGAAATACTGTAGAAACTCAATAGGGTGAACCAAATTTATCAGGGATTGACAGCAGCGGTGCAAGACCAATGAATATTTCTTTCCATAACCGAAAGTTGCGATTGTTCATGCGCGATTTAGGTATAACTAATATGCTGGTCACATTATGCGGTGTTTCCGTTATGCGATCTTACTCTATCGAGGGTTTTGAATAGTGACTCGACTGATAAAAGAAAATCATTGTGTGGACGAACTAGTAACTTTGCTACCTGCGATAAAGAAAGGAAGGCGGAAGAAGTCAGTCCATCATTATAATTTTGTTTCAGTGTAAAGCATTAGGAAGTGACTGTAACTAGGACTCATCATCATCATAAGGTCGTCAGTCCTAACGTGTCCAACCAGTCTTCCGCTCTTTCTTATCCTGAACTAATCTTCGCATTTCCCTAAAACTAGAACAACCCATATCCTTAACTATTTGCAGTAATCTAATCTAGATCTACGTCTACCCCTCCTAACTTCCGTTTCTGCCTCTAATATGTCTCTGACTAGACCTTCATGCCTGAGAAGGTGTCCTACTAACCTATCTCGCCTATTTCTTATTGACTTCCATAGAGTCCTCTGTTCTCCTACTCTTTCTAATACCTCTTCATTTCTAACCTTCTCTATCCACGGTATCCTTATCATTCGTCTGTAGCACCACATTTCGAACGCTTCTAACCTTTTAACTAGAACAGACAGGTTTTATTTGTCTTAATTGAGTTAGTAATACAGGATTTTATAACTAAACCTCCTTAGTATTTTATCGGTTGATAAAAATACAAAATAGTGCTCAATGTTTAGGCTTGATGGTCACGTCCTTCAAGCCTCAATATCAACACTATCTTGATAACGGCGGTCACAAACGATTTAGCCTTTTCAGAAATACAGAAGAATGGGTTTTAATTTAATTCCAGAAAGAGTGAACTTTGAATACTGGTTAAATTAAGGAATACTGGCAGTCTCAGTGTGTTTTTAGAAGCAACAGTCAGGCCAGAGTTGTCGTCAGACAGCCAGTCCGTTATCGTATCTCTTTGCAGGATAAGAGTCCCGGTCTTTTGGTTGAAAAGTCTTTGCGAATTATGCAGGAAATGTCAAATAGAAAGCGAACAAAGCACGAAATTAATCATTCTTGTAAAGTAATGCAGGTTGTAATGAAAATATGCGCAGTGCAGCGCATCCTGATGCCATTCCACCACCGGCAGTCCATTCCGACGGCTACGACGCGGCTTTTCCGCAGTAGCCTTTCAAAGACGACGCCGCGGCAACATCGTAGTAGTAATAGTAGTAGTAGTTGCGTGCCGACGCTCGTGGCGCACGGACGTCGCGACGCTAGGCATCCTTTTACTCGAAACACGCGAAACGCGACCGGAAAGTATCGTGCACAAACTCGCCAACATAAACATTAACTTTTAATAAACTAAAAAATTTCACTTTTTTGCAGTTCTCTTGTTATGCTATTTCGTATACTTATCTACAAAAGATTATTGAAATTATTGATTTGTAAAAGGTATTTATTACTAGTTAAATTTACGTTTATTACTGTAAAAGGTAATAGTTATAATAAGGGTGACTGACTTTATTATTGTTATGAATATTTTTTTTTGAAAATTGTATGTTTTAAATAACAGTGATCGTTCGTTGTTGAAAAAGTTTTCATTTTCCTAAAATCCGATAAATTGTATTCTTCCTGAATAAGTGACGACGGTCTTTGACGGCAGTTGTGTCAAACAGCAAATAAATTTCATAACAGCGATCTTAAGGTCTTAACGGGATTGCATCCAAGTTAATTATGATTAATTAGTTCCCTCGGAAAACTCGTGGCATGGCTTCCAACGCTGCAGAGTCTCCGGTAAAAGACGGAAGGTAATTGTTTTGTTTTATTTTTATTTAAGGAGCTTAATTTTAATTGATTTATCTAGTATCCTCTTGACTAGCGTCGTATTGAATACTTTTTTAATTGGTTGGGCATTCATTTGAACAGGGTAATTATTTCGAAATCGAAAATATTGATAATAAATTGTATAGGTACTTACCAACACTCAATTTCATTCGTAAATAAAATGGATGCTGTGCCCTTTTTGAGTATTTTTATTGGGTTTGTTAGTTCTTAATTCTTAATGGGACCATTCATGATTTGAACCTCTGTCTTTCACACAACAGTGGAATGATCGTTTCGTAGTGGTTACCACTCCTTTCGGATTTTCGCNTAGGTACTTACCAACACTCAATTTCATTCGTAAATAAAATGGATGCTGTGCCCTTTTTGAGTATTTTTATTGGGTTTGTTAGTTCTTAATTCTTAATGGGACCATTCATGATTTGAACCTCTGTCTTTCACACAACAGTAGAATGATCGTTTCGTAATGGTTACCACCCCAATATATACTTACTGATGGAATTATTTTCGAGCGCAGGTTGTAGGTAGTATCAATATCATTTTTGTTATTTTAAGTTTGTGAATTGATGGCGTCTAGATTTCAAAAGATGTCCTTTTTATTTCTAATATACTGAAATTAAGAATATTGAAAACGATAATTTAGTACAGAAAAGCAAAGCGAAAAGAAATATTTATTAGTATGGTACCTTCAGCACACGAATTACACTATTATTTAATAAATTATTTTAATTAATTAACTGGAAAATAAGATAATATTTAAGTAAATGTTTATGGGGTAGTCGTAACAGTTTAATCAGAGTCACAAATTTAATCACTCACCTTGACTTTCCTATCCTGACATAATCTACGTACTTCCGGGAAACTAAAATATCCCACATTAATTTGCGAACAATATCCAGGTCTTCCTCTGCTCCTCTTTACTCCTGTTTCTTCTTTCAACATGCTTAGCTGTCTCCTACCAATACTTTCTCATTTTCGACTGTTAGTATTTATTTACTCAAATATAATTCAGGGCGAATTTTATTAAAAAGTATAAGATTGTCTCAAAACAGAGTAGATATTTCGTAAGATGTTTCAGAAAATTTTTTGGTATTTTAAAAAGTAAAATGGTTAATGGAAGTATGAGTATATGCCTTCGAGAAACTAGTTCCCTTCCATATACCTGTTTTTAATTAGGGTTAAAAATTTTGGTATGTCGAATTCCCTCCCAATCATATATCAATTGCCTCCCAACGGCGGCGGATGACCTTGTTTTACTAGATTTTCAATGTGAAATTTATGTTAAAATACGAAGTGTTTCATCTAATTTTAAAAAATTGTTAATAAGACAAACTAAAACTAATAAAGTTTTTCTAGATGATTGCATCAAAAAGCTAGACGCACACGAATTTCCAAACATTGAATTTGTTAAGGTAGTGGGAAACCATTTTAAAATTAAATAAATAAACATTTCATAACTGA
>NW_020438957.1:753476-785472 GCF_000699045.2 Agrilus planipennis
AAATTAATTCTTTTAGTACAAACTTACGAGTATTTATACAATTTAAAATAAATATTTTATAGTGACAATAATATAAATGAAAAAATAAGGAAAACGATTTTATTTTCCCGCTTTTCTTGATTTCCTTTTCTTATTCATCTCTCTAACTTCTTCTTCCAGTAAATGAGTAATTACTGCTAGATTAATAAGAGAATATTTTTTAAACATAGCAACGAAAACGTTCTAACCATCAAAAAAATCGCCGAAAAATTGACGGTCGTCATAATATAATGAGATAAAACATAAAACTGCCGGGCATCCGCTCTGCTGAGCGTCATTTTACGGATAGTGAGAATCAGGCTCAATACGTACATAAGTAAACCACATTGCAAAATTGAACTCATCTTACGAACTGAGAGTTCCCTGATATATAAAATAATTATGGTTTTGTATTCTACAAGGTTAAAATTTATTGTGGTCAACGTACAAGGATCACACGCACTCTCTATAAGGTAAAAATAAATAAAGCTTTATTAGAGGTCACGATTAAGGTCGCGAGGCAAATAAAGAATTGACAATAAGCATGAGATTCACGCTTGTATAACAAGTTACATCGATTAACACGTTGACACCTAAAATTTACAGTGTGGAATTTCGCATTTTACAAAACTAATAGGCTCCTAACTAACGCTTAATAAATTTTATAAGCATTCAACGTGGTGCAGTATCGGTGCTAAAAAGCCGTTCGTGGGTTAATAAACATTATTCACAGATTCGCTTCACCGTGTATTAAACAAATAAATTCATTCTGCAGTTATGTACAGGGTGTCTTAAGATTAGCTTAAGATATCTGTCAAAGCTATATTTTTAATTTAATTCTTTATATAAACCATCTTCTATCTATAAAGAACCTTTCAGCTTCATGCTTACTTGTCCATCTCTACGATCTTATCGTTGTTACTGAACGACCACACTTACCAATGTATGTGTCTCCTTATGGGTACAATATAAGTAATTTCCTAAGTGAAAACGTATACGCTATATGTGTATTCTCAAGTACGTACGCACTTTACACGAACGTGTCCAAAGAAAAAAGACCAACATACAAAATTTCAATATAATCAAATATATACTTCACTGTTTGTAAAATAAATACTCGTATCTAGGAAGAATAAACCGCCAATAAAATGAGCCGTACATAGACATAAAGAACAAATCAAAACCGCAGACAAATAATAATATAGTATTATACTGATTTACAGTTATCAAAAACGGTATAAATAATTATCATTAGCCATTAGAAGGCGCGAATATAATATAAACAGTTTTGTAATAACAATAAGAAGAGAACACAGTAGAGATTGAGTGACAAGTATTTGACGATACTTAAATAGTACCTACACTTTAGCCTTTTGATGGATTGATGAACACATATACTTCAACAAGTATTTTGAGTATATGAAACATCTTTATTAGATGGATAACAAAATTTTGATTGAGAGAATAAGATAAATAACGAACAAAATGAAATGATAAAAAACCAGTTGAATTATTTAACAACTACAAAAAAAATGTAGATAATGTTCTATTTTTATCATACGTGTAATTGTCTATAAAATTTTGCCTAATTCATGAAATAAGCAATATTCTTGCTTCTCGTAAAGCTTAATTCATGGGATAAGCAATAGACGCATACTTGTAGGGGATAATGCCTAGTTCCCTCCCATATACCTGTTATTAATTAGGGTTAAAATTTTCGGTATGTCGAATTCTCTCCTAATTATACATCAATTGCCTCCCAACGGCTAAAACTAATAAAGTGTTTCTAGATGATTACATCAAAAAGCTAGACGCACACGAATTTCCAAACATTGAATTTGTTAAGGTAGTGGGAAACCATTTTAAAATTAAATAAATAAACATTTCATAACTGATATGTATTTTCTTTATTGAAGTACGGAAGTGCACTATAAATATATATTTATTATTAAAAATAAATAGATAAATAAAATCGGTAAGTAGTCGTTAACTTAATTATCGGAGCTGATATGAACGGGAGGGAATTCGGCTAGTACCTACCCGGGAGAGAATTCGACTATCTATATTTTAACCAAAACTACCTGCGGGAGGGAATTCGGCATCACCAGAGAAACTACTGTTGTACATTTATAGTAGGTGCCAGTAGTAAAATGTTATTGTTTATGGCAATTTCATATAATAACGGTTTCCTGTAGGCAATAGTTCTTGTATTGCAAGATGTGAAAACTCCGATAAACAAAACCGCAATTTCAGTGTTTATCACCACTATCACGTTTATTTATTTATTAAATTACAAAGACGGAAATAAATATCGAATGAACCATGTAGGTACCTCGTGTGTGACTTTCGAATTGATTTAGTTACATAATTACTACCTATACCGGCATATAGTAATATGTACTCATCTTCAGTGACTGCAAACGTACTGTGGTGTACCAATATGAGTTTTATTTGAATGTAGAGCCCTTTCTGTCAACAATGTTGTCGTGATGGTTTTGTGGAGGGTATGGAACCGAAACAGTTTTGGCGATA
The DNA here is from genome assembly GCF_000699045.2 of Agrilus planipennis. Lineage (NCBI taxonomy): Eukaryota > Metazoa > Arthropoda > Insecta > Coleoptera > Buprestidae > Agrilus > Agrilus planipennis. The sequence goes on from NW_020438957.1 coordinate 756,027, forward strand.
TTGCAAAATGTAGGTATGCAATGTAAACATTTATGGATTATTAGCGGAAGCAGGAGCGTACACTTCAAATTGGTATCGTGCGAATGCACGCCATCCAGTCCAAATGAATCCACACGATTTGGAATCGAAGGCAAAAAGACAAATTGCGGTTTGCATTGCAAAATTGAACCAATACAATAATGATTAATACAAACCTGTAGGTGCGGTTTTTTTTTTTAAATATCAACCGTTTGTACACATACATTTTATTGAGTTTGGGATCGTAAATCATTAGGAATGAAATGAGTTATTATTCGCAATCGCTTCGACATGGTATAGCACTAATAATGTAGGATTTAGTTTTCATTAATTTACTTATACGATGCGTAATAGTGAATTTTATACAACAAATATACCTATGAATGCAAATAGGGACCTCTGTAAGGATCTGTAAAAAAATTACGTTTCTCTCGTCGACATAATGTGTACGGATCAAATTAAAAAGTAACTATGATTTCTTCATGATTTTCCCTTGTTTTTCTTCTAATTTTTTAACTGTATGATCTCTGTTAAGTAAGCAAATTTAATAAATTGATAAAGTGTATAAGTGGTGAAACATCCTAACAAGTACTTAAAAGGATTGAAACAGCAGTGACTTTGATTCCATTATGCATGGTAGATATATTTAAAAACAATTTTGAGCTTCCTGGATTAGCAATTTCATTTCAAATGCATACTTTTTTTCTTATTATCAATTCGAAAATCAGGTCACATTAAAATAAAAATTACCTACATTTCAAATTAAATTTATCATTAAACCTTAAATTTGCTAGGACCCAAAAGAAATAAAAAATAACCTATGAGACAATCCAAATTCGAACTAAAAACTGAAATTGCAGTTTATAATAAGGTTAGTGGTTTTTTTAAATTTTTATTTTTAATTTCAACCTTTTCTGAATAAGTAATCGTTTTACTGCTTTAAAATATGTCTAGATATATCATCATCATCATCATCATAAGGTCGTCAGTCCTAAGACTGGTTGGACACGTACCTCCACTCTTTCCTTTCCTGAGCTAAACTTCGCATTTCCCTAAAACTAGAACAACCCACATCCTTAACTATTTGCGAACAGTAATCTAATCTAGGTCTATCTCTACCCCTCCTAACTCCTGTTTCTGCCTCTAATATGTCTCTGACTAGACCTTCATGCCTGAGAAGGTGTCCTACCAATCTATCTCGCCTATTTTTTATTGACTTCCATAGAGTAATCTATCCATCTCTACTTTTAAATTGTCTAATTTTCCTACTTGCCTCATAGATATATATGCGACGTTTTAATTGTTTATGACCCCTTAAATTCTCACGTATCAGGTGAAACTTTTGAAATCGCACGAGTTCAACTTAGAGCAAGAATTTTCTTTCTTTAAGTGCTCCAGCGGACTTCTGATCACGTCCAAGGGAATAGTTTATGGTAGCAGGCGAAACTTATTTGCCCTTGTGGCGAACGTACTTTTTCCTTTTATTACATAGAAGAGTTTAAAATAAATTTCCTCCTCCTCTTTGCACTGGTGTGCGTAATTCATAAAGCTTAACAAATTATCCTTAGGGCATAATGAGAAATTTTGGCTATTGCGATGGTCTACACGATTTACAGGCTTCGATTAGATTTATTCTACTTTCTGATTTATTTTGGGCAAACATACAAAATTGCTAATGGTCCTACCAAAGCGAGATCTGATTTTATTGCTTGCTGCATCTGTTGTTTTTTGCAAATCGTTCGTACAGTTTTTCAGGATAAATTGGCAATTTTTCACGAAAGAAATATAGCCAAACTTTTTCGCGCTTGTATAATTGGAAATAATGATCAGACGTACAACGATAATGCCTGCAGTTTAGCTAAATTTTTAACAGAAATGCAATCCAAATTAGAATATTTATTTCCAAACACATCAATTTTAAAAATATCTTCTTATACTAACAGTTGTGAAAATGTCTTTAAGAAGCGCAGATCTTGATACAACAAATCGTTTTCACGTAAAATGCAGATTAGAGAAATCCGAAGGATTTTGAAAAATGAATACATTCAAAGCTTACTTTAAACCTGTGTGTATTCGTATAAAAGCACGTAAATGTGCCATTTTAAACCATTTGTTTAATCGCCTCGTATTTTCTGTCTCTCCCATAATTTAGTTTAATGGTTCTACTGAAGCCTTCTTGTCGTCTTTTACATCTCGAGAATTGCACCTGTTTTCGTTACTGTAGACATAACTAATCTTTCAACGAACGGGAACGTGGGGTACCTGTTCAGTTTGTTCTGAAATTACTTTCTCTTACTTTTACACAAGCCTAATTATTTTAATGTGTTTTTTATTCAGATACCTACAAAAAAATCTTTGCTTTGGTAAAACTTCCGTATCATGGCTTCTTCGTAAACACAACTTTTTTTCTTGAAAACTACTTACAATTGACTAATTATGAAAAATTTACATTAAGAAATCGACGGGAAGGTCTTTTAAACAGAGAAAAACTTTCAGTAAAGACAAATACCAGACGGCAATACGCGCCTTTATTTGGATATTACATAAACTTGTTCTTTAGGATTTTGTTCGGTTTGATTATTGATTCATCCAGACTGTCTATAGCCTATTGATGATGTCTAAAAAGATCGAAATCACGATCCACGTCTGATAGTTTCGATCATTATGTGACCAACAATTTAAAAGTATTTAAGAACTTTATATTTCCATAAATCACATTGATCAGGTTCATATTCCTGTAAACAAAAGAAAGACAGATGAAAACGACAATCCACTTCTTTCATCCAGAAAAATACTTTTGCAACGTTTAGATTTAAACGTATCTACTTACTATCTGATTAGAATGTATTCTTTTAAAAAATTTTCGAAAATCCTTTAATTCTGTGCTTTTCTTGATATTTAGAAAAAAATTGAGGTTTATGTACTAATCTACTTAATATGCGACATTTAAAATAAGAATTTATGATTAATTTATGGCATAGCAGGATCCGAAGAAAGATTATTTTTCCATTTTCTTAATAAATTTATTACAACTAATAATAAAGCACATATTCTTATGATTAAAGAATTTCCAAAGTTTTCAGGACAACCAAACAACGGGCGCATTTGTTCTTGGCACAAACCAAGACTTTTTTTTAATTACTGAAGTGAGACTCAGACTCGAAATAACACTTTTTAATAATGACGTTCAGTCAGGTTCTTGACTGGAAGCAACCCATCGCGGCGCGTGTAAAATATGGGGTGTAATCTGTATCCGACAGAAAACTGTCGATTAACTACGGCATTAGACTAAAACCGAAAGGAAACGAAAACAAACATAAGTGCTGCCTTGTCATCAAAAATATATTTCGAACAAGGCGTAAAAGACTTAAAAGATACATCTGTCCCAAGTATTATATTATAGTGCTGCTACTATTAGCAAACGATAGCTGATGTGTGTGCTTGAGGCAGCGGACTTTAAAATATCTCGCATCGCGATTAATCATGCCGCAGTCAGCGACAACAACGCGCAGGCATAGCCACCGTAACATCGAGCTTTTGCTTGCTGCTGCTTTCAACGCAAAGAGCACGAAAAAAGAGCCAGGCGCCGATTTTGTGCTTAGATAGCGTCACTTCATTAACTCATCCGGGAATAAAAATATGGACCGTATCGCGCTCTCATCGCAAACTCATACGACGATCCTGTACTTCATTTCGACTGTTGCGGGACGATAAATTAAACTTCCGTTCCGTTCTGGCCGATTACTTGTCTACGTTAAATACGTAGAAATAGAGTACATACAAGAAAGTTTTCTTTATCGTTATGGCGTTATGGTAAAAATACCTGTCGTTATAAAAACTTGGTTTTTGAAAATCCTCTTTAAAGTGAATATGTAAACCCTAATGTTAATTTGCATGAGACTTTTTAGATAATTTTTGTGAAATTAAATGAAAGAAATTCCTATTTTACTGTCTTTTGAATAATTATTAATAAAAAATAACAATAAAACACTATTTAAACAGTTAACAAAATTTTATGTACCAACAAAACACAATCCGAAACAAACAGATGAAAAAATATAATACAATAGACACACAAAGAAATCCAACAATGAAAATAACAATGTCGATCACGAAAAAAGAACTTACTAAATGAAGAAATGAGCTGGGCGAGACTGTCAAATATAGGGAATACAAATGGATGACTCAATAGGAATTTTAAGAGTACTTTTACAGTAGAACCTCGATAAGATAAAGACCGAGGGAAACGTAAAATAATTTGAGTTATTGAGGTTTTTACTTACTAAGGGTTTAAGTTTAAGTTTTAAAATTATGGATTTCCAGTGACTTACCAAACTTTTCAGGTTTTTCCTTTAGTATAAGTCCACCAACACCAATGTTTTTACATTTTTCTAAATTAGGAAATTCAGCAATTCGTCTTTTACATAGAAGACTTTCTCCCGACTCAAACCACTTTTTACTGCTTACTGAGGTGCGATGCCCAAATTATTCGTTTAAGTTATAGAGGGTTTTTATTTTATATAATAGACGTTTTGGACTCCGAGGGGAAGGGAACACAAAATTTTATGAATTTATAGAGGTTATTACGTTATCGAGGTTTAAGTTATCAAGGTTCTACTGTAGTAGCAAAATGTTGGTAAAAATAGATAGAATATTAGAATAGAATAGATATACAAAATATTTACACAAAAAAATAACAATAAACCTCTTTCGCCCTACTTGTAAGTAACAATTTTTAGTGATAATGTCACTACAAACTTAATAAAATGGAGTTGTATTGAAGCATGTTATTGATTATATCAATTCCGTTGTTTTTTGTTTGAACCAATTAATCACATGTATAGGAGCTTTTTTAATTTATCACTTGAAACCATAACAATGTTGCTGAATTTAAGCTCCTTAATTCTTACACCGGAAATCAGTAACAAGGTTTCCAGAATTACTGTGTGGCTTACAAATAAAAATAACTTTAATTCCTTTTTTTGTGAACTAATCTCGACTAATCCTTTATTATCAGCCGTCCAAACTGTGGCACAAACACTAAAGACAGTATAGACACAGGTACCTAATGACACTATTATTTTATTAGTAAATTTAGTCAAAATTGTTGCTTCCACAATTTTCATTTGGAGTTATATTCGTTAGGACTTATACCTTTCGGCTTGATTTGAATTGCCGGTATAGCTAGAGGCGCTTTTAGGCAGAAATTCTCAATCATGAATTCCGCATTAAGCGTTACAAAGAAAAATAGAAATCGTCGCCCCATTCGAATGCCTCCACCTTTCTACATTTGCATTTACCAGGGGGATGCTTATTTTCCACGCCTTCCAAAGAAGCCACAAAACTCCTGTGAATGTCGCCAGAAGAAGAACAAAAAAGGCATAATAATGTGTATAAAGGAAACATCAAAGCGGCTCCTAAACTCTCCAAACCCTTATTACTCCTCGAGACTTAATGAAAGCAATCCCGATTAAATGAAAAAGCAAACCTGGACTTCACTCTCTTAAGGATTAACGGTGCCTAATAACAAAAGGTTTACGAACGGAACCTTGTTACATTACCTTAATTTCATTACTCTCTTCTAATATATTTTTACAACAATTAACTAAAATCTTGTTTCATACTGTAATCTACCGTGCAGTTTGTAACTTCTGATGGTTATTACTCATTAAATAAAATATTAACGGTTTTCTGTATCGAGAAAGAGGAAAGAAGAATCTCTATCAAATCATTGAATCATTGTTTAAATTTATCTATCTTTCCTAATGTTGAAATTCTCATCTGTCGGCAGCGAGATGATACGGATAGTCTACTTTCCGGCGAGCTAAAACTTTTTTCCTATTGGCAGAAATATTTATCTTCGATAATAATGCAAAAATATAGCGTAAAAATATTGTTTTCATTAATGAAAACGAATCTTAATTTATTCTTTAAAAAAAAGTAGAGTAGTAGGGATATAAAGCAGAGGATAGCGCAGGATCGAGTCGCCTTCAATAAAAATTCTATGCTCGCGAACGGTTAATTTAGAAATTCGAGAAAGATTGTTAAATGTGTATGTTTGGAGCGCGGAGCTGTACGGGTGCGAAACATGGGCAGTGGGCGCGGCGGAAAAGAAAAGGTTAGAAGCGTTCGAAATGTGGTGTTACAGCTACAGTTAGAAATGAAGAGGTATTAAAAAAATAGGAGAACAGAGGACTCTATGGAAGTCAATAAGAAATAGGCGCGATAGGTTGGCAGGACACCTTCTCAGGCATGAAGGTCTAATTAGAGACATATTAGAAGCAGAAACAGGAGTTAGGAGGGGTAGAGGTAGACCTAGGTTAGATTACTGTTCGCAAATAGTTAAGAATGTGGGCTGTTCTACTTTTAGGGTAACGCGAAGATTAGCTCAGAAAGTGGAGGTGCGTGTCCAACCAGTCTTAGGACTGACGACCTAATGATGATATGATGATATGATGATATTCTTCTTACTTACAATAAAGGTCTATACTGACCTAACTTAACAACCTAGTCACTGCATTTTATGACCTATTCTGGCTGTTTGGCATGCTGTCACTAAACGATACCTTGAAGTTTTTTGATTTTAATGAAATTTTTCACCAACTTTATTTGTATCCAAAATGGTCAACCAGTCTTTAAATACCTTTCGTTGTTGATCTCTTTCTTTGTTTGCGAAAATTAATAAATAAGCTGTCATTTGTGTTATGAAGGGTCATTTATTATTAGGTGATTTATTCTCATTGTAACTTTATTGGTTCATGTTGTTCATCGGTTTCGGTCGATATGGTACTTATAAGGTGGCGCACTTTTATCGTCCGAGACGATGAGAATCTAATTACGCGACGTATTACAAGACTGACCTTTGCTGGGAAATACAAAGAAAAGCAATCGGCCTGAAAGAAAACCGTCTATAAATAGAGAGAGATAGACAGAGTTTCACACGTTTGGATATATAATATCGTTCGTCTGACGGTATAACAGAAATAAAGGAGCCAAAGAAGAGCAATGCCGGCGCAACGCCTGTGATCGACCAACACAACGAACGCGAGCATTATGAGATTTTCATTGTGTTTGTTATTGTCTCTTGTTGGCTTGATGCTATTGTTTGCCCGTTGTCTGAGAGCCGTCAGATCTGCTTAAGATTTCTTTCCGATGGGTGATATGGAACGGCTGCTGCTTTGATGCCTGCCTCCTCATTTGACGAAGAACGGCGCGTGAAAATAAAGGTGCATTACGTCGATTCACGACCAACTGATTTGTAACAAAACACGAAAGAAGTCGCTTCTCGTTTAACACACGTCGAATACGTGTACAATTGACATTAAACACAGGAAGTTCTGGAACTTATTTGTTGTTCTGTTGACGATCAATTACTCTTCTTTTCGACCAGCACTTGTCTCAAAATTTGTAACACTTCAACAACAGAATGAAACTAATTCTGAAAGAATTCTCAATCATTAACTTATTACTAGTTCAGAAGTAACACAAATTAAAAACAAGTTAAAATAATTCGAAGTGGTCTGTATTCTGTCGAAACTGCCAGGCAGCTCCGACAGAACACAGACCAACTTTTACCTGCTGTCTTAACACTGCGTTTTAGAAAATACTACAAATGGCGGAGTAAACGCCATCTGTAACACGATGCTACATTTTAGGATTACGTATGCTCCAACAAGGTCCACTTGTGTGGATATTGGATATCTACTTGCTGAAAACGAATCCCGGCGTAGCCAACCTCAACGTGTTAGGCACGTTAGCTTAATCGAATAAAATGATTCGAAGTGGTCTGTATTTTTTAAAAACAAGTTATCAAGCAAGATGCAGTATACCGTCATCAAGTGGAAATTTGCTGCTAATTTTTAGTTTCATTTCAAGAAAATGATTAAAAAAAAAAGATGTATAACTCTAATAATAATGTATTTATTTAAACAATGTTTTGGATTACGTACCTTATATATGTATTATTTATTTACAGAAAAGAATTTTTGAAAATTTTAAAAAATGATGCTTCCAAACTCTATATATATGCGCCCCTTCCCTAGCAATACGACAATTTTCCACCGCAATAGAAATGTTTAAATGGCGAGTAAAGAAATAAACTTTTAAGTCAGGTAGTGTAATTCATTCGCGCACGGAGGAAGTAATTTGAATAAATCGTAGATTAAATGGCCCAATATAAGCGGTAATATCTCACCAAGAACGTTGTCTTCTTCATCGGTAGCGCAGTAAACTGTTTGGGACAAAATATCTCCGAGAAGTTGCGGTTTCTAAAGTAATCTCGAAACGTAAAATCGCTTCTGGCTGTTGTACTACAACGATCACCAACTGTATCCCGTAGTTTCACATATTTTACCCACTTATTAGATTAAAATCGCAGTGAGCAAGGGTTGTCGGCTACGAAAATGGGAAAATGTAGTGGTGCTGAGCGTGTATACTACATATACGTACGTCTACGTAACTAAATACAGTTTATAGAGTAATAATCTACAGAAATTATATGCAGCTTTCAAACTAGGTACTAGATTAGCTGTAATATGATACAGGGCATAATAGTAAAGTCAATTCTCAACGGACAGGTTTATGAAAAGATTAAAATTGAGATATACTACATATCTGCTAGTAAACCATATTGTATATATAAATTAACCTTAACTAACCAGTGCATAACCTTCAATTTTATGTTACTCGCAGGCTTAGCTGGACGTAAGATAAGATGAAATTATGAAATTTGCAGATTCTAAATTTAATATAAAAAAAATTGTCTTCTACATATCGAACGAAAAAAAAAATAATAGGAAGATTTTCAGATTCACATTCATAATTCCCAACCACCAAAACTAGACCATCCAGAATCGCACATTATCAATGAAAAACTCTGAATTTTGTCCTAATGAAATATGTATTAGTTGGCAATGTAAGGCACGTTTATAATTCCTGAAGGGACGATGCCAGTTAAGTTCGCCAGCGGCGATGTTGGGCGTAACGAATCACCTGATTAATTATACCCTCGACTGGGTTCTTCTACAGTTTGCGAGAAACGGATTATCTTATGTGGCGATCGCTATCGCCCTGTTTATGTGAAATGATCTACAATTGCTCGAAGCAGCAGGCTAAGTAGCGATCAGGAAGACGGCATATGTGTCTGCAATGTACGGGGGCATTTAAAATGTTCAGTTATTACATGTCTGTATCATGAAGATGAAGTCAGATATACTGTATGTTTGGCGCCTACAATGAGAAGGACATAATGATAACCGTTTTTGAGGTATGACCAATAGAAAGTGAAGTGAAGCTTTTTATTACCATCTCCGAAATTAGGAAGTCGAATAATCCAGAATGAGCCACCCAGACTTCTGTTATTGAAACAATACAATGATGTCCCTGTTATTTGTATTTCCGAAAAAACATTGTCACCCTATGACCCTACAATCGAATATTTACGTTTACATTTAAGGATGTTTGGGAGGTATGTCAAAATGCTACGAGACAAATACAAATTTGGAAGAACGTTCCTCATTCAATTCTAAAACTCCTGTAAAAATTACAAATCGATTCACTAAACCGTTAAAAAGTTATTGAAATTTTAAAAAATTGTAATTTTACACGTCATTTTATGGAGATTCGTTAACCGAACAGATTAAATTTATTTTTATTAACAGAAAAAAAGCTACCAGAAATTTCAAACTTTTATAATAAGTAACTTGAACTCTGGAGAATCACTTTAGCGTAAGGTTATTCAAATTCACTAAATGGTTATCGAGGAAAAAATGAAAAATTAGCTGAAAATCTCGTTTTTACTTGATAATATAATGATAATATTTATAATTGTCTGAAATAAATGCAATTTTAAAGTTTTAATTATTATTTAAACATATTAAAAAGTTTTACGCTCATTATTAATAGAGATTGAAACTAAATATTTTTTTGTTTCGAAGTTGAAATCAAGGCATATTCACTGCCAAAAGTCAGTTAAAAATTTTCCATATTATTCGTTATTTCTTATTTTATTCAAAGTTTTTGGTCAAATTCCAAATTTTCTCTCAAACCGTATACTTTTTTTTTAGTATAGATAGTATTTATTTACCTCATGATATGCTGCAAAACCTAATTAATCACGAATTTCTAATTTTATGTACTGTAAGAGTATGCCTAAACGGGGAACCATGAATACGTAAAACATCATATAGCGGTTTATTAAATCTGAACCATCTAATTATTGTAATACATAAGTGCAAGCTACTGCACTGGTTTTGTGTTTAGAAAAGATAATGGCGATAACACTTAGGGGCAACACAGTTGGACCAGGAAATTCGTGTACAGAACATCCTAGCTAGCTTGGTTGGTAATAGTTATTCAAAAATAACAACTTTTTGTTATACTATGGTAGTGGCAGTGAAGCTGTAACAGGATCGTATAAGTGTACAGACCTATAACTGCAATTTTATTAAACCGATCTGGTATAAATGTTGGCTCGTACGTTGCTTCCATGCTTCCGCTTCACCTGGAATGGTAAACGAGCGAATTATAGAGGGAAACGATTCGAGCAGATAAACTGCTATATGTAGCAATTTGTCAGATCGGCCTTAGTTGACGCCGCGAGCGATGCCAACTTATTAATCCTGTTAGGAATCAGAAACGACGACAATTTATGTTCTATTATTCCACTTACTGCCGCTACCACTGCGGATAATGCGACATATCTTCCGCTGAAAGCTCAAATCAATTCACTCTCAATTTTTTTGTGATGGAAGAGCTCTAGGTACGTACATATATTTGTGTATCCTAAAATTTTAAATTTGTTTCTTCTCCGCAAATTTTAACGATTTCGAAATATTTATTCGTTGAATTCAATCCAACAGTGTAACGAAGGGCTGCAGTTTGTAAAGGGTTTCTATTCAAACATCAGCAGAAATTCGAAAGTTTGCAAGAGTTGCCACGGCGTCCACGGAACAGAAGTTTTGTTGTTGTAAATCGGAAATACGGGACAGAGTTTTCAAGATATACTGTTGGTTCTTATCTGCTATTTTTGTAATTGATTTTCTTTAAATAGTTGCGAAGCTTTGATTTTTATTGGGTAGAAAAGTTCAGTGGATACGGCATGAAATAAGGTACTAATTTCCATAGATAAGAAGACCTCTTATGTCTCAGTTTCACGGTGATGGTGGTCTCATGAAAGTACTCCCATGAAGATGGGGCGATAAATACCATCGTGACAATGTAAAGTCCATAATATGATTGAAAGTGAGACAGTAATTGCACCAGTAGCTGCCGTTGATGAAATCATTAAAATTAAATGTGAAAATAGTAACTTCGATGCTCGAAACGTGTTAAGTAAAATCAATTTGTGACGGTAAAAAGATAATAGTACGTTAAAAAATTTTCAACCCTTGTACATGCTCTTGTTTTCCTCCCATTTAAATGTTTTTATTTTTTCTACTACAATTTCAAATGCATGTATCCCTTATTAGTAATAGCTAGTTGTTCCTTCAATGACTGTACCTATTAATAAAATTCTGTACTTTTTCTAGGTTTTTGTTATAAACGCATATCTTTACCGTCAGTATATTTTCGTCCTAAATATTCTTATAAATAAATACGTCTGAAATAGCATTACATTCTCCATTTTCCTTGGTATAAATCATTAAATTTGAAAGCATAGAAGATAGGAACAATTTCGTAAGTTGATGTGCAGTAAAAAATATACTGTGAGAGTGTGAGGCAGAAATACATATTAATGGAGGAGTGCATCGTACATGCCTTTGCCACAGTAGGATCAAAAGAAATGGTAATGCCTTGCAACAGAAGTATGACTGACTATCTTTTGCATCTAGCGTCTGTCTGCGCGGAGCTTTTATTATTCGTTTTCACTTCTTCAGCTGCCAGAGAGAAATAAGTGTGAAGATGGAACGTTGTAATTCGGGCACGTGTCCCTAGAATGCGCTCGGTGCTGGTAGGAATAAGGAGGGCAGGAAACAGTCGGGGAAATTCCAGCGGAACTTTGCATAATGTCGACGGAGACAGCGTGGGGCTGTTTGTCATAAATCAAGCCTGCGATTCGAAAATACGGCCGCTTTTCTTAGATTATCGGAAGCCAGGACCGTCTTCAGCGAAGCAGAAAAGATGCCGACTGAAATCGGGTGAAATGGGCCAATTTAAAAGAAAAAAGGAACTTACGAGTTGGTTATTTCTTTTAAAAGTAATTTACATTCAACAACATACTTTTATAAGTGTAAAATGGAACTTTTATTCAAATACGATAAACAAAACACTAAAACTCGAAATTCCCCATAAAATATTTAGAAATCTAAGTGTTATCAATATCAAACAAATCATCCTTAGAAACTACTCTAAATTCTAGAGCTGTGTTATATGTATTGTTAAGATCCCTCTGGGTGATCACAGTAGTGAATTGTCACCTTAAGCAATAAGTGAACTCACTGGTGTAGTTTTTCAAAAGTAGCTAAATTTTACTAATGCATGCTTCGACTGTAACAATCCAAGTTTTTTTTAATATAGTTTAGATCCACAGAATTCTTCTTCATTTTCTTGAACTTCAAACCTGTTAATTACAATTAATGTAAAAGAAGGAAATAATGGTTGGTGTTTTATTCTTTTACTTGTACGTTAATGTCGACTTCTTAAGGGATGGTGAATTCTTAAAGGAACAATAATAATTTTTGGAACAGTGAAAAATACGTGTTATTATTAAAAATTTTAATTTATCGGTGTTAGTTTTCTCTGAGTGTTGGTTTTTTGTTATGAAAATCAATATGGCCAAACAAATGGCTCTTTTAGTAAACTCTAGTTTCGCCCAGAGTGGCATGAATACAGTTGCTTACGCCACGATGAAGGTGTTGATAGCGTCATTACGTCTGATGGATGGGCTTCCTGTACCTGTGCTTTTAGAGGGTAGATGTCACGGTCCCCTACTTAATCTGAAGCCCGTTCTATGGCCGACCCGCCGAGAACTTTTTTTTGTAACCACCTACCACCTGCACCTTTCATAGATTAAGTGTATGAACTTACTTTAATTAATTTTGTTTTACAACAAAAATACGTACATTTTATATATTTTCTGTGATACTAACACACCAACCTAAATTTCGAATTCAATACGAAATGTGTTTTTAGATTACTGTGTTACCGTCAGGGATGAAACGTCAAGAACATGAATGTAAATAGTTAAATAAATAATAATCATTGCTCATGCAATTTTTTCTTCTTCTACGTATGTAGCATAACTGGATTTAATTTAATTAAAAAATTCATTCGTTCCAAGCCTCATTGGACTACGCGCTTTTATGTTACGTAATTAACGTCCATTTTTGGGGCGCGAGATTTTCTTTCATAAAACGACATGGTAGCATATATACCTACGTGGCTCGGTGACGTAATTATTTCGTATAGCCTGAGGGGATCTAATTAATTTAATTAAAACGGGCAAAAGCGCAAGTTTCGAACTTGTGCTTTCGCGATATGAAAAACTTGCAAGGTTCGTGGCAGGTGAAATGGAATGTGACATTATAACTAGCCAGTATACGCAGTCGTGTAATTAAGGGTTTTCTTTGGCTTCTTTTCTTTTACTTACCTACATTGGTCTCTAATAGGTTTTTGAAGAAATGGTTAGGTACGTCGTAATGGATATCTTTTTTTTGTTGTGTATACAGCCTCAACTTACCATTCAGAACCTTTTCCTAAAATATTTGTTTAGGAAACCTTGAATGCACATCAAAAGTAACAATTTCTGGAGATCCTAAGTTACATTAATGTCACAATTGGTAAAAATGGGGTGTACCGCACCCCCTATGAAGTTATGAGCTGCCAACATAACTAATATCGTAAATTATGGCTATTTATAAATAAATTGTAATTTTATAGAAACAGAGTTCAAGAGTTCTTGAATTGAAAATTGATAGAGTTGAGCTCTACTATATGAAAGTTGATCATATTGATATTGGGAAAAAAAAACAGTTTTTGAAAACTTAATTTTTATTAAATTCTTAACAAGTTTCGACCTACAAGGCCATCTTCAGAAGAAGGATTAATAACTGAGTAACAACAATTAGGTCTTAATTAATAAAGATATTGTTTTGGTTTAGGGTGGGGATATAAAACTTGTTAAGAATTTAATAAAAATTAAGTGAAAGTTTTGAAAAAGTCTTTTTTTGCCAAATATCAGAGTTCGAGAGGATTTCTACAAATTTTTTTATAAAACAAAATATTTGGTGCAAATTTATTACTAAATTTCGACATACAATATGGCATCGGGTCCTGAGCTTTAATTACAGTGTACAATTTATTATAAATCTTGTCATTAATAAAACATATAGAGATAATTCGGAATGTCATGTACCTTAACCTTGAGTTGCGTAGTGACAAAACTCCTCCCATTCGTTGATTTCTATCCAATCGTATATTTCTTCCTCTTAAAAAGACTGTCCATTTCTGGTTGTATAGCAAGGCACAGCCGAGTCAATGTATTTGTGCTGTTCAATGTGAGTCTGTCATTCGCGCATGTAAAAGATTATGGGATTCTGAACTAGCTATACAAGTAGACATATAAAAAAAGTATACGTGATTTCTAATGAGAAAATATGACTGTTTTTTACTTGGTTAAGGGGATGGAGGGCGTAGGGAGCAGATAATACCATTAAACTTATGTTTGGTGTTTCCTAACGGGCTATACAATTAATTTATACGTGGACTTGAAAAAATGTGAACACGGTCAACGGACACGCAAGAGAAACATAAAAGATAGTAAAAACTAAATAAAGTGAAACGCGAGGTATTAATAAATTGCTGTTCTGATTGTTCGGGCAATAAATTCCCCCTTTTCCATTTCCGTTACGTTTCTCAAAAGAGCGCTAATCTTTTTTGTTACGGTCTCGTTTTGCATACGTTTGCGAGAATTTGTGTTTCTGCTGCGGGTCGAAAGTACTGTGTTTACCACAATTATTAAATGCCACGCTTTTTGTCACATCCATTACCCTAATAACAGATCAAAACGGACACGCACCACAAATATTTCATATATGCCATTAAGATTTTAATTAGTCTCAGTCTGTACCACTATTGTTGACCTCTAATATTTTTCATTAAATAGCAACTTTAAAGAAAGAAGAATTAAAAGAAAAAACGACGACAAATAAATGTGTGACAAATTGGTAAAGGTTTTCGTGACGAGTTTCTTCAAAGGATGTGCACTTTGGTCCTTTGAAGAAGTTCACAACTCGTGCTAGCGAAACGTTAAGAAGCAATTCCAATCGTATAATTTCTATGTTCAGTGAACTTTTTTGCATTACCTACATAGCAAAAAATTGCATATACAAATATGAAACACTCGTTTAAATAAATAGAATTTACTAGAAAATTCATTACAATATTGCCAATAAATAGCAAGCTGGAACGCTTGAAACCAGGAAGGAAACTACGAACCAAAAAAAGGTTATGTTCTATTTATTTATATAGTTGTGTGACTGCAATATATAAAATTATGGGGTGATAAATATATATTGCCGTTCGAGCCATATATATAATAATTTGTAAATTATTACTACAACAGCTAGTTCGCCATCATACTTCCTAATTTAGAGAGAGCAATTTCATATTCCTTCATGCAGTTTCGTGGCAATTAATGTAGAAATATATCCCTAATAACTACACAATATCGGCACGGAAATAATGATAAAGCAGTTGCATGTACATATGTAAATGTTTATATGGATTCATAGCTAGATATATACATATATGTAACTACACCTGTTTTAGTTTTGTTGGTCTTCAACTTAAGTCTCTTAAGGAATCTTGATCGTTGCATAAAGTCAAAAAGCTGTAGATAATTACGTGTAAATTTTTGCAAACTTGTTGATTTCTGCTATATTAATAACTAACTAACAATTTCTATGTATTTTCTCGTATCATTTCGATTCTAATTTCCAGTTTTTATTATCTCAAAAAAAGGATTAAAAACTGGACAGTAACCATTCTTTTATATTCAAGACTGCAAAAAAAACCCCACTGAACTGTAACTACAACAAAAAGTAAATTTTCACAATGCACTATTCCATACTATTTTTTTCCTTGTTCATTTACTTTCACTGTAGTATGGGATGGAGTAGAAATTAAGGCAAACCTGGGGAAGTTTCCCAAAATGTGTAATATAATTTAACTTTTGTGCCACATGAATTTTTGTTGTGTAAAGGTTACTTGCATTTTGAAAATTTCCTGAAGTACTTGTGAATTACTATAAAGAAAAACCCTTTTTTTTTCAATTTAAAAATCTCCGGGGAAATATAAGTAAGGTTTAGCATAAAAACAAAGGAATAAAAACAAATTGATCTGACAATGCCGATTTTTGTTGGTTTGCTCCTCTTTGCGATAAGGAATTTATCTAATCCAATAAAAAATTGTAAAAAGTATTCGTTGCCTGTCTTCCTTTTTTTTTGGAGAAGCGCGTGGAAATAGAATTTTCGCTTCAAATATTCCTGTGTCAACAGAACGTGTTTGTTTCCAATGTAATTCTACAGTTTAATAATCTACCTCTCTTATACTATTTCGCCACCCTCCTTCCCAAAACACCATACACCATCCATTTACATAGGAACAGGCAAAGCTGTTGTAATAACATTCCATAAGTTTCGAAAATGTAATATTTTGACAAGACCCTTTACAAACACGTTGACTAAAAGATTACGTATGGACGTCACGAACGTTACATCCCGCATTTTCACACTTTCTCTCTCTCTCTCTCTATCTATCTATCCGTCTAGCTATCTATTTATCTGAATTTTCCTCCGCCACCCCTACGTCATCCCTTCTGCACTAAGAGGAAGTCGTTCGTTCCGCACTCAGAAACCTGTGAAATTGGAAAATCCGAATCTTTCGCGTCTTCGCCAGCTTTCCTCATTACCTAACCAACGAAAAGGTGGTTTATATGTAAAAAAAATTAACAGCAACCCCGACTGTCTGCACATCATCCCGAAAAAGAACAAGAATTAGGAATTAAATATTCGTTTTTCTTTTTTCTAGATGTTTGACACGGTTTTCTTTCATTTAGAGGAATGTATTCTTCTCAATAAACGACTCAAAATATTTATAATTATTAGCCTTTGTCATGTAACGAGGACATAATGTAGTTAAATAATAATGCTTGAAATTCTTCAGTGATCTCTAAATTTGAACAGCATATTGGAAAAAAAATTCATTTAAAAAATAACGATGTGGCCAAACAAACCCTAAAAGGAAATATTAGGGGCAAATCATCGTGATGTAATCTTTACATTGAGATGTTGATGTTGGTTTAAGAAACAAACTTCTTTGCGCTCCTATCGTGGCGTTGATTTTAAATATGCTCTAAAACAAGAGGGATACGTAGAAATTATTTTAATTTTATAAAATAATTCGAAGTGGTCTGTATTCTGTCGAAATTGCCAGACGCGGATCGCGATTTCGATCTTTTTGGATCTCGTCAGCGCGTCGTAGGCAGCTCCGACAGAACACAGACCAACTATTACCTGCTGTTTTAACTACGCGTTTTAGAAAATACCACAAATGGCGTGATGAACGCCATCTGTAGTACGATGCTACATTTTAGGATTACGTATGCTTAAATGGACCTTGTTGGAGCATACGTAATCCTAAAATGTAGCATCGTACTACAGATGGCGTTCACCACGCCATTTGTGGTATTTTCTATTTTAATTTTGTTTATTTTAAAAAGTTTATTGTGAAATGCCACAAACATATTTCATTATTGATTAATTCTAAGCTGTGAATTGCACATAAATGAAAATATAATATAATCAACAATTCCGAATTGGTAATCTATTTTGATAATGTAGTGAGTAGGTAACTCCCTTTTTACTAATACATTTGTGTGCCACTTCCTTCATATCACAATATTTTTTAGAGTACGTATAACTTGCCTCTTTTGCAGATATAAAACAGACAGGTAACGCAAAGGTATGGGAAATTTTGGCAGTTTACCTGAAAGTGAAGCCTCGGTGAATAGATATTACATTAGCCTATATGTTTCTATCCTAACACCATATGATAATGTGTAAAATTTAGCGGTTTTCGTATGTGGCTTTCTCTGCTCTTCCTTTGTTTTCGATTTCTTTAGCGGATTAGAGTAAAAACAGTAGCGAAGCTCGCAGATTTCCTCCCCTACGTTTGGTGTCACACATTTCCCATAAAGTTGCGGTGGTGGTCGTCTGGCGTTATCAGCGGAATTGCCCTAAAAGGGCATCAGGTGTAAAGTCAACTTCTACAAAAAGAAATCTTCAGTTCGCCCAAGTTGGAAAAGCTTAGTTTCAGATTTTATCAACGTGCCTAGTGCCATCCATCATGGCTTATACCCGAGGGTGGTTACGAGGAAAATGAATTAACTTCGTAATTCTTGTATGTGTTGTACGTGTGTTTACCCCTCCGTGTCTTCCTCCCTCCTCTAAAAGCAGCAACAAAAACGCGGAAACTAAAAATGAAACACGTTTGCCATATTGAATGCGAGTTACAAATGGATGACATTGTTGTGTAACAGGATTAAAAGAAACTGTAATATCGATCCTTGTACAGATGTTTCATGTCAGAACTATTGAGTAACTGACATGTGTAACCGTAACAGTTTTCCTGTTTAAAACGCTGAACTTCCAAAGGATAATCACAAAAATAATGGTGGCTTGTAATGTTTATAATTCCTCCGCTAGCGGTTGTTTTACGTAAAAGCTCGCGTTTCACTCAAAACAGTGTGGAAATAGAAGAAGCGAAACAACGGTTTACAAAAAAACACTACTACTTTTTCATTTTATGTGTCGTTATGTAGGTCATAAAAAAGTGCCAACGGTCTCTTTACCTACAAATATTTTTTTTAAGCTCCATATAGTACTCGTGCAATCTTAAGTAACGCAGAAATTGAATTATTAGTTCAGCTAATTTTGCCAAATAAAGGGAAAAGTATACAAAACTAAACATGTCCCGTAAAAAGCTAGTACCTAAGTCGATGGTAAAAGAAAATCTGAAGCAGTGACTTAGGTACAAATCAGTATTACGAAGTAGAACAAAAACAAACAGGTCAACAGTTAACAATTGCAATATTGTGGTATTATTCACAAATGTCTACAACAAAAGGAAAGCCATTTCTACATTCAATAAGTTAAAATTATCTATTCCATTCCGTTTAAAATAAAAATTACTTTTTGTCTTTCGAACGGTGATAACCCCATGTATTTAAATGTATTGTTCTTCTGGTCTCAAAATCATCTCAATTTGTTGCAATCGTTATTTATTCCACAATAGGCTCAATTATGAGGTAATTTTGATCTTATACATTATGTCGAGTTTAAAGGAAAATAGAAATGTAATAATTAATAGGGTATCGTAATTAAAACAGTGAGTATTTTTAGTTAATTTTCGTCATTTTTAAGAGTTGAAACTGATTTACCTATCCCATAAATATCGTTTTAAAAAATTGGTCTGACATATCCAAAACATTTTGAATATGCTTCTCCTGTAACAATGCCAATCGCATATTGTGTAGTCCATCTCATTTATACGTCTGCATATACGGCATTGATACATGTATGCACCTACGTGCATTTTTGGTGATTATTCAACCGGAACGAATTTTCAGTCAGAGATACAAAAGTAATTTTTCACGGATTATATTCAAAAGGCCCTTTTCACAATGTGAAGTTTGGCACTCGATCGTTATTGATTAAAAAATGCCTATCAGCTTTCGATTAATTAATCTAATGTGCTATGAAAATTTAGAACACTACTCAATCAAATTTCATCATTCTGCGAAAACTTTAAACGGCCGTAGCATGTTGAACTTGATCACACGCTCGAATGGATTTATACGAAGCAATTTTCATCACCAAAACTCGTAACATTCCGAAACCATTACGCAGTAGGCACTAATGCCCGCGAATGATTTTTATTTTACTAATTAAATAGAATGGTGTCATGATTTTGATGAGAATAATATTACGTTTCATCATCATTATCAGTCAGTCCTTAGACTGGTTGGACACGTACCTCCACTCTTTCCTATCCTGAGCTAAACTTCGCATTTCCCTAAAACTAGAACAGCCCACATACTTAACTATTTGCGAACAGTAATCTAACCTAGGTCCACCTCTACCCCTCCTAACTCCTGCTTCTGCCTCTAATATGTCTCTGACTAGACCTTTATGCCTGAGAAGGTGTCCTACCAACCTATCTCGCCTATTCCTTATTGACTTCCATAGAGTCCTCTGTTCCTATTCCTTCTAATACCTCTTCATTTCTAACCTTTTCTATCCACGTTATCCTCATCATTCGCCTATAACACCACATTTCGAAAAAAAAAATCATTTAACAGATGATATACTCGTAAACATATTTATACATCGTTGTAAAAGTCGTTTTGTAGAAAATACTACTCTAGTTATAATAAGATTAACTAACATATTTAACACTGTGGAAAATTGTAGGTGAAATATCACCAAATGTTCAGATAAATCCCCTGGAATATGAATAAGACATATGAAATATTTCGGTAGCAGTAAGTACTCTCTGCTACAGCCTTGTCTGATACAGTGGCAGTAAATATCCACCAGATGGCGATCACAGTCTCTATTTGTATATAACATAAAGATATAAAATATAAGACGAATACCCAATAGTATTTGATGTAAGCTCAGTAAATTATTAATATGTTAAAGAAATATTGTTCATTTAAAAAAAAAAAATTGCTTTACATTCTTCAAAAAAGTAACAAATTTGCTTTGCTAAATATGTAGGTCCTGGAGAGGTGGTCCTTCTTTTGCCATTAAATTATTTTTATTGCAAATGCCTTCGGCCAATAAATCAGGGTTTTTGTTTTAGAGCCGCCCAAAAGTTGAATTTATCATCGTCTCCGCACCGAAAAAAAAGGATCAGCTCGGAGGATGCCGAAGCCGCAGGATTTTGTGGTGCCCTGCAAAGGGCTCCTCCGCCCGTACCACCCGCATTATTACGCAGAATTGGGGTGAAAGAAGTTACCGGCGTTGGAAAGGTTAGTTTTTTTTATAGTTTTTTGCTTGTAAATAGAGGGTTAAACGAAAACAGCTATAGTTAAAGATACTCTGAGTTTAAAAACACTATTTTTGAATTAATTAGACGTACCTACCACATTATTTTTTGTTCATGCTCTTACTAGTACATTTGCCAATTATTTCTTAAAAGAAATACATTGCAGTCCCTTTTTAAACCTTTGTAACACATATGATTACTATCGAAACGAGAAAGTAACTTCATTTAGTTTACCAGGCGATCCACAATTAACGTTAAAAAATATTCTGAAGGGTGAACAAAATTCAATCCTCAAGCGTCATGTATCTAAGAAATAAAATCTCTTTCAGCTCCATTTTTCCTTATTTTGTATTTTTGAAAAAAAATTAATTTCCCTTTAAGCTTGAGAAATAGTGATTTTGCAAGGGAGAATAGAATATCATGTGTATGTTACCGGAAATGTATTCATTCCTCAGAATATGTGTGTATTAAAAAAGTATTTGAAGCAACATTTTATACATTTCCTAAATAGCCTCGGAATTGTATACATTTCCTAGGAATTGTATACAATTCCTAGAATTCATACATTTCCGGTATCATATATATTTTGAAAAAAAGAAATATTCGTATGCCTTGTAGTTTTGTCAGTTACGTGCCCGTGTGTATAAAGTGCGTCATGGTTTCACAATCCATACTGTTATTGTCTCCTTTTTATTTTGATCGTTTATTCCTGAATAATTTGATTTTCATTCTTCCATATAATAGAGGGACTCTGAAAGGAGAGAATGCAAGAGCTACTTGATATAATCGGATTTTCTTCATTGAGTGCGTTATTGCCTATATACCCGTTTAATTGCTGAACTGCTTTCTGAACTTGACAAGCTTTTGAAGATTAAAAATTCATGATAGGAGGTATTATAAGTGGTTATTAACTAGGCAGAAAAATGAAAGAATTATCCTCGAATAAGGCACAATTATGCTTGTTTAAGGTTTTCTTTTATGTACACCTATATTCTTTTTAATTTTCTCAACATATAACACAAAAATTTCATGAAAATATATTTATTCTGATGGCGCACGTGTGAGCCGTGTGGCCAGTCGTTCCGTACACTATTTTAGTGAGTGTAGAATGTCGAGATATGCTGACATGTAAATCAAATTCAACTTACGTGGTTTATATTCTAATTTATGTGGACAACGTTACGGCAAATGTCGTCCTTCTTCAATTATATCCAATAATTCATAGTAAACGAATCCTGTAGTCGTGTCTCTCGAGGTGAAAGCCGTCAATCTTGAAGAGTCTTTCGGCGCGAAACGGGAAAACAGTGACACGGATTGACAGTTTCCTTTCGCTCTTTACGAAACCCCAATCAGGCTCAATTATTACTTCTCCGCCACCCACCGCAAAGTTGGGAAAATCGGGAACATTATTTGCGACGACGAATGCCGAAGGGTCCGTATTCGTTGATACCTTTCCCGTTCAATTTTCCCTAATTTTGTCGATGATCATGACGATGACGCTCTTCACCACGGGCTACTAAACTTTACTGCAGTTTTACTTAAAGTCGGGTTGGATGCGTCGGTTGTTACTCCCTTCGGTGTTTCTGTTGTGAAAATGTTATTAGGATCGTGGAATTGCCGTGTAGGTACTATTTAGGGAGCGTTCCCTAGTAATTTATCCTTTTTCATGTTCCTCATAACAAAATGAGAGTAAGCATATAGCGTATTTTCTATGA
Organism: Agrilus planipennis; assembly: GCF_000699045.2. Lineage (NCBI taxonomy): Eukaryota > Metazoa > Arthropoda > Insecta > Coleoptera > Buprestidae > Agrilus > Agrilus planipennis. The sequence continues at coordinate 778,811 of NW_020438957.1, forward strand.
ATTAAACCCTCAAAAAGTATTAAAATGAAGATACTTTTGAGACGAGGCGAGGGAGGGAGGGGTTAATAAGAGACAAATATGTTTTTAGGACAGTATCGTTTGGACAAACTAAGGGTTAGATCATCATCATCATCATAGCGTCGAATTTTTAAATAAACCGATCTCGAACGCAGATGTGGTTTCAAGATATACTAGTTAGATAGTTATATTAAGCTAAAAAAGCTGTTTTTTGTTTTGTTATCAACGGAAAACCTGTTTTGCGTATTTTTAGACGTAATTTAGCAACAATTCCAACCAAAATTTTTGGATAATTCGCAGATATACTTTATTTCTATACCTTTTTGAAAACTTTTGGGTAGGTCTTACCCTGGGTAAAATTTACTTTTTTCGAGATTCTAATTTGACTGGCCTATTAGAGCAGGAAACACGACATATAGAAAAGAGAAGTGAATTTAGTTAGTTAAATCGATCGATAGTGATTGGCGGAGCTGTCTTGTAGTAGCTTGTTTGACCGTGAATTTTTCTATGTTTCCAAAAAAACATTGGTTTCTATTATAAATATTATGATTTAACGCTGCGAGATAAATATGTGATTTTTTGTATGGTAAGAGACAAAGGATCACATTANAACTTTCTTTCTGAAGGGAGATACACATTGCATCGGCCGGGAATTGGATCTAAATAGCATCTTGCTCATTTGTGCTTGCAACCCTAATTCATCTACTTTAGAATTGTATGCGAGAGTTAATAAACTGGAGAAACAGAGATAACTGACAAATATATTGAAGTACCACAATTAAGAAATAAAAAATGACAGTTAAGATGCCAGTGGCGAAAAACACGTCAATACTACCGCCACAGACTCCGTATTTATCGTAATATTTCTATCAAGTGAAGTAACTTCATGTTCTAGTGACCAATATCAAGTTTCTTACATTTTCAGCCTGAAGAGTCTTGGTCTAATTAAACTGTAAGGTCTAGGTCTAGACGTTTCGTCAGCAACTGCGGCTGACATGTTCAGTGATACTGCGTTGGCAACATTGTTGAAGATATAGCTCGAAATCTTGGCAATTTGGACTCATAAATAAAATAAGAAAGAAAGCACAATTCACTCTTGTTACTGCATGTTATGTATAACCGCACAATCCGTGATTTATGGAAGGATCAGGGATTTGTCCGTAAAATTGTACACATTCTTAAGATGTACCAATACAAGGTGAAGCTGATTTATGCCTCTCTTGCAGTTGCATGCTCGGGTGAGGTAAGGTGAGCTCGCATACAAATTGTTCCGTGCGAATGTAGAATATCACAGGCCTGCAAGTTTTGCAATTTTCCGGACCGCATTTCAATATCGAGCAAAACTGCAATGTCATCGAATTAATGGGAACATCGGTACACAGTGTCAGAAATAAATTATGTGACAAATAATGTAACAATGATTACAAAAAACAATACTTTGAGCTTTGAGCACACAATTGTTACAGGTGTAGTGAACAATAGGTACTAATTCGTGCAACAATATAAGGTACTTAGGAATTACGAATTAGTTTTATCATTTCGGGTATCAAACAAAAATGTAACTTGTATCTATTTAATTGTTGTAGATTTGTAATGGTGTAGGCCTTTACGGCCGGAATTGAAGTGGTAGATCTGGGCTGATGGGTCGTGGTCGAAAAGAACTTGTAGATCTAAACGTTTCGACTGCAATTTCGGCAGTCATCTTCAGTGGGAAGCTTGATTCAATTCAGTTGCTACTGAAACTCCAAGGTACAACTTTCGACCTACGATACAAGCTGCCCACTGAAGATAACTGCCGAGGTTGCAGTCAAAACGTTTCGATCTATAAATTCCTTTTGACCACGGTAAATTTTTGATCATACAATGTGTTAATATCCTGTTTGAACACCCCTCTTTACGTATTATTCTACAGTTAAGTTTTTATATTTATTCCATGAATTCTACTGACGTGTATTTATTATTATGTCGACGAAACTATCGATTGACCGTTGCATGTTTCTAAAGTGTTATTGTATTTCGCTCTGTTCTATCGAATTGCACATTTGTATTTATAGCGTCCTCATGCTTTCNATTGACGATGGAGAGAAATTCGTTTTCGTGCGTGGAAGAACGCTAAACTGTTTTGAAACTACTTCATGTTGAATTAACACATATTCCAAACAACAGTACAACAGTATAAAGTACCTACTTAGGTATTACGAATTAGTTTAACGATTTCGGGAATCAAACAAAAATGTAACTTGTACTTACTTAATTGTTGTAGGTTTGTAATGGTGTAGGCCTTCACGGTCGGAATTGAAGAGGTAGATCTGGGCTGAAAGAAACTTCTAGATCCAAACGTTTCGACTGCAACTTCGTCAGTCATCTTCAGTGGGCAACTTGATTCAATTCAGTTGCTACTGAAACTTCAAGGTACAACTTTCGACCTACGAATCAAGCTGACCACTGAAGATAACTGCCGAAGTTGCAGTCAAAACGTTCCGATCTATAAATTCCTTTTGACCAGGGTAAATTTTTGATCATACAATGTGTTAATATCCTTTTTGAACACCCCCCTTAACGTATTATTTTGCAGTTAAGTTTTTATATTTATTCCATGAATTCTACTGACGTGTATTTATTATTATGTCGACGAAANAATATGTTTTTAGGACAGTATCGTTTGGACAAACTAAGGGTTAGATCATCATCATCATCATAGCGTCGAATTTTTAAATAAACCGATCTCGAACGCAGATGTGGTTTCAAGATATACTAGTTAGATAGTTATATTAAGCTAAAAAAGCTGTTTTTTGTTTTGTTATCAACGGAAAACCTGTTTTGCGTATTTTTAGACGTAATTTAGCAACAATTCCAACCAAAATTTTTGGATAATTCGCAGATATACTTTATTTCTATACCTTTTTGAAAACTTTTGGGTAGGTCTTACCCTGGGTAAAATTTACTTTTTTCGAGATTCTAATTTGACTGGCCTATTAGAGCAGGAAACACGACATATAGAAAAGAGAAGTGAATTTAGTTAGTTAAATCGATCGATAGTGATTGGCGGAGCTGTCTTGTAGTAGCTTGTTTGACCGTGAATTTTTCTATGTTTCCAAAAAAACATTGGTTTCTATTATAAATATTATGATTTAACGCTGCGAGATAAATATGTGATTTTTTGTATGGTAAGAGACAAAGGATCACATTAACTCGGTACGTTTTTGGTTTTCAATAATTTTGTCATTAAAAGTTTTTACAAGTGCTTAAAGTTGATGCTTTTTGTAGGACACGTATATTCAATAGCAATTAAAAAATTAAAAAATGGTCTTGGACAGGCTTTAGAACGAAGCTTTATCTATCTTACTGTATAACTTTAAACCTCTATTCCAAATATTAAACTCATGATATCTAGAACCGATAAGAATGTTTTTACTCTACGACACGTGCACTACTGAATCCCCTTAAGTAGAATATTTTCCCACCAAAACTAATACGCGTAAGAAGCATGTCCTCTACTTTTTCGTAAAACTACCAAAACTGAATCAATGAAAATTAAGAAACATTGTAGTACTGTGAAATTTAACACATAATTTCCCATCTTGTTTAAGTGTTATAAACAAAATTTCAGTAAAACCACATGGCAAACAGTTTCAAAACTTGAACGGAACTGCCTTATAATATCATAACGATTAAAGCACTACATCTTTCATCGAAGACAAATCCATTTATTCGTTTCCTTATATCGAGAAATTTTTTGTAGGAAGGAATATCGTTTTACTAACAATAAGAGAATGTTTTTTGTCGCAATAAAGTACCAGATAACTTAACTTCGCAATATCTTTTGACAAGAAATATCCTCGGTAAGCCCCTATATCGAACATTTTCCAGCGACCTAATCTCGTCAACTAAATGATTCGATATAATCTGTGTAAAGAAGACAAAGCGCGAATTAGTGATAGCTGAAAACCCAAACACGAACATTTAACATTACTTATTGACGATGGAGAGAAATTCGTTTTCGTGCGTGGAAGAACGCTAAACTGTTTTGAAACTACTACATGTTGAATTAACACATATTCCAAACAACAATAGGTACTAATTCGTGCAACAATATAAGGTACTTAGGAATTACGAATTAGTTTTATCATTTCGGGTATCAAACAAAAATGTAACTTGTATCTATTTAATTGTTGTAGATTTGTAATGGTGTAGGCCTTTACGGCCGGAATTGAAGTGGTAGATCTGGGCTGATGGGTCGTGGTCGAAAAGAACTTGTAGATCTAAACGTTTCGACTGCAATTTCGGCAGTCATCTTCAGTGGGAAGCTTGATTCAATTCAGTTGCTACTGAAACTCCAAGGTACAACTTTCGACCTACGATACAAGCTGCCCACTGAAGATAACTGCCGAGGTTGCAGTCAAAACGTTTCGATCTATAAATTCCTTTTGACCACGGTAAATTTTTGATCATACAATGTGTTAATATCCTGTTTGAACACCCCTCTTTACGTATTATTCTACAGTTAAGTTTTTATATTTATTCCATGAATTCTACTGACGTGTATTTATTATTATGTCGACGAAACTATCGATTGACCGTTGCATGTTTCTAAAGTGTTATTGTATTTCGCTCTGTTCTATCGAATTGCACATTTGTATTTATAGCGTCCTCATGCTTTCCTAATCCCTAGTATCAACTAGACATCCCTTAATACACTGGAGCGCTGTCCAAACATCCGGATATGGACTAGTAAGAACAAAGCGGTTCGAAGTTCATTTCCATTGTCCTATCCTACAAAATGTAACTTGAAATCTCGACACAGTTCGGAACTGGGAAATTGTCGAAAGACAATGCATGTAATCGTCTGAATCAAACTGTTCTTCTGTCGTAGTGTTTTTGCAACAAAAAAGATAGAAAGAATAGAAAAAGTTCGACAGCGTTCCTTCCTGGGTTGTCCATATCCAAAAAAGTCGTCGATCAATAGCCATATATAAAAAAAATCTGCTTGATCTTATTAAATTGTGATGTGTAATCGGTATATAGATACGCAATGAAAATTTGCGTGAATAAAATTTTGCATTAAAAATATTTGCAAAAAATATAATTGGGAAAGTGACACAATACATTAAGACCATTTGGGGAAATTTTGAAAATCGTTAGTCTAATTCAAACTTAGTTCCAAGGAAAACGTGTATTTTAGGTGGAGATGGTAGGAAATCATTAAGAAGCCCGCCACTCGTTCTGGCGAAACGTTAGGAAGCGACTCCATCTGACGACAACTCTTACTGGCCACGAAAGCGTTTACCGAAATATGAATTTCCGATGTTTAGTCCAAACTATGTCAATTAAAAGTATCTACTACTACTGCTACACGGAGAAAATGAAAACGGAAAATTTACTTAGATATTAAAGGGATATTTACAATTTATCCCACTATCCCATTGCTTCGTAAACGAAAATAATAAAAATTTAAACAATTTGGACCCGTATTTGTAAAAATAAAATCCCAGCAGAAATAAATTTACTATTTCGCTGTACGAGTGCGAAACATGGACAGTGGGCGCGGCGGAAAAGAAAAGGTTAGAAGCCTTCGAAATGTGGTGTTACAAGCGAATAATGAGAATACCGTGGATAGAGAAGGTTAGAAATGAAGTGGTATTAAAAAGAGTAAGAGAACAGAGGACTATATGGAAATCAATAGGAAATAGACAAGATAGGTTAGTAGGACACCTTCTCAGGCATGAAGGTCTAGCCAGAGACATATTAGAGGCACAAACGGATGTTAGGAGGTGCAGAGACCTAGACCTAGATTAGATTACTGTTCTCAAATAGTTTAGGATGTGGATTGCTCTAGCTTTAGGGAAATGCGAAGATTAGCTCAGTATAGGAAAGAGTGGAGGTGCATGTCCAATCAGTTTTAGGACTGACGACCTTATGATGATGATGAATATTTCCAGGGGAAATTCAGTCATTTGCAATCGAAAATTGTAATTCTTGCCTTGTCATAAAAATTTAGTTTTCTTCGTGCAGGTAGCCTGACATGAATTAATGCTGAAACGAGCTTCCGGTAATCTTCCGATAATAAGATCTAGATTATAAGAAAGCATTTATCATGAAATTTTGTCCACTTTAAAAGCAGTTCGGTACCTACGAGTCGTTCTTTTTTGTGTGTCCTTCAAAGTAACGTATATTTAAATTATGTACTCCAAGAGATGACCTGGTTGTTGAAAATCTGTCATTACAGTCGACTCTCGTTAATTCGAAACTCGAGGGACTCTTAAAATATTACAAATTATCGAATTTTTGAGAGAAAATAAATAAAACTAAACAAACCAATTCGTGCGGAAGTGTGTGTCAAATTAATCACAATAAAAACAAAGGCTCGATGATACAATGATACAAGTTTGATCTTGCCTCAAAATGTATGTACTTACAATTTTTCTCTCTGCAACTTTGAATTGTCGAGTGTTTGACGCCGTTGAGTTCGAATTAACGCGTCGTTTTGTTACGTAGCAATGATTTTTTTGTTCGAATTACCAAGTGCATAAAAATGTATTGATTTAGTTCGAAATATAAAGAGATTTTGTAGGGAACTCGTGATAACTTTGAATTATAGAAAGGTTCGAATTATCGCAGGTTTGAATTAACGAGTCTCGACTGTA
>NW_020438957.1:786149-793662 GCF_000699045.2 Agrilus planipennis
TAAATATATAATTATTATTATTTTATAAAAATGGTTTATAATATTAACGAAATATAACGTATATTGAGGCGATTAAATGTTAGTAACTTTGAATGCTGACGATATGGTAAAGAAGTTAAGAGTATAGGCCGAGGTATGTTTCGATTTATTGGCTGTCAAGTGATTTATATGTGGCATAGTCGAACTTATTGCTCTTGCGGAAAAGGAAACCCAAAGACAACTTTTGCTGAACGGCCAAATTGAAGTAAAAAGCTGGGTATATATGGCCCTAACATTTTTTTGCTGAAATTTTGCTTTTCTTTATTGAGTGACAAATGTTACATACGTTATATGTTAAAAATATGGTTAACTGAAACGAATTTAATACAATTTTTTTATATTTTGTTTAAACACATTGTTTTGATGTGCCTTCATTACATTTATTTTTACTTATAAATAGGAGAACATTTTAACGTTTGAATGATAATTATTTCGTCTAATCCTGTGTAACAAATCTTACAAAGACATATAAAGGATCAGACAGTAACGGATATATTATATAAAGGACTCGATTTTGCTCTTTGCCAAACGTTGAGCAATAATAATAAACCCTGTGGGGTTGAAGCCGCAATAAATGCAATGATCTCTTCGAACTTGCTGCGCGAAGTTCATTAAGCTAGTGGTCTTGATTATTGGCTCTCGCTGAACGTCCATTTCATTCGATTGCCAAACAAGCTTCGTAATAAAGGACTTTCCTACAACGGAAGACTCACTAAAATTATAACGTTTCCAATTTTGAAATGAAACNTGGAGGTGCATGTCCAATCAGTTTTAGGACTGACGACCTTATGATGATGATGAATATTTCCAGGGGAAATTCAGTCATTTGCAATCGAAAATTGTAATTTTTACGTTGTCATAAAAATTTAGTTTTCTGCGTGTAGGTAGCCTGACATGAATTAATGCTGAAACGAGCTTCCGGTAATCTTCCGATAATAAGATCTAGATTATAAGAAAGCATTTATCATGAAATTTTGTCCACTTTAAGAGCAGTTCGGTATCTACGAGTCCTTCATTTTTGTGTGATTTTCAGTACACTTTCTAGGTGACGTCCTTCAAAGTAACGTATACTTAAATTATGTACTCTAAGAGATAATCTGGTAAAAGACGTTGTTGAAAATCTGTCATTATATCCTGATCTATCGTAAAATCGTACACGACTTTCAGATGTAGATCCGGATGATCGATAAAAATGTAAGAAGAAGAATTGACGAACGACGAGCGTATCATCGTTGCATTTCGTCGGTCGCGTGAGAACAAATTCGCATTCTCGTCCCAAACAACAATTCCTGTGCCGCATCTGCTCGCCTGTCAGTTCCCGATTCGTATTCAGGAAACGCAGGCAAGTCCAATTATTGGGTTCCTCTTTGTGTCTCCGTTTGCCCCGGAACGTGTTCTTTCCAACGTCGTATCGTCTTAGACTTCGACAACTCGTGATGTGGGTAACATTACAAGAACCAACCGTCGTTGTCGTCGATGCTACCGCGATGTAAATTCCATACTGTGTAAGAAATTGCTTGTACATATTACACATGCATTGGTATACACATAGCTACATGTGTGTGTGTGTGTGTGTGTGTGTGTGTGTGTGTACGTACCAGTTATGAATATATTCATTGTAATCGCGGATCACTCCCTCGTCTTACCACTTCCGACACTCTGCTCTATTACTAATTTTTCAATCAATTTAACGCCGTTGCTTCCCCAATTCAATCGACTTTTCGTGTTCAAAATGGTTCTTGAATCCAGTGGAATATCTAAAAGAAAATCCGAGCAAAATTACAAATAAAAACATATATACACAGGTTGTAAACTTATGTTGGTCAGGATAAAGGATGAGCCGGGTACTTGACCTGGATCCGGCGCTTATCCGGCCGGGTATCAGATAATTCCACCAGGTACCGGGCGATTCTACCATAAGAAAAAGAAAACAACAATAATAATTTAAGTTTAAGTATTATAACAAAAAGTCAACCTAATAAGAATGGCACGTTATAACCCCATGTATTTAAATGTATTGTTCTTCTGGTCTCAAAATCATCTCAATTTGTTGCAATCGTTATTTATTCCACAATAGGCTCAATTATGAGGTAATTTTGATCTTATACATTATGTCGAGTTTAAAGGAAAATAGAAATGTAATAATTAATAGGGTATCGTAATTAAAACAGTGAGTATTTTTAGTTAATTTTCGTCATTTTTAAGAGTTGAAACTGATTTACCTATCCCATAAATATCGTTTTAAAAAATTGGTCTGACATATCCAAAACATTTTGAATATGCTTCTCCTGTAACAATGCCAATCGCATATTGTGTAGTCCATCTCATTTATACGTCTGCATATACGGCATTGATACATGTATGCACCTACGTGCATTTTTGGTGATTATTCAACCGGAACGAATTTTCAGTCAGAGATACAAAAGTAATTTTGCACGGATTATATTCAAAAGGCCCTTTTCACAATGTGAAGTTTGGCACTCGATCGTTATTGATTAAAAAATGCCTATCAGCTTTCGATTAATTAATCTAATGTGCTATGAAAATTTAGAACACTACTCAATCAAATTTCATCATTCTGCGAAAACTTTAAACGGCCGTAGCATGTTGAACTTGATCACACGCTCGAATGGATTTATACGAAGCAATTTTCATCACCAAAACTCGTAACATTCCGAAACCATTACGCAGTAGGCACTAATGCCCGCGAATGATTTTTATTTTACTAATTAAATAGAATGGTGTCATGATTTTGATGAGAATAATATTACGTTTCATCATCATTATCAGTCAGTCCTTAGACTGGTTGGACACGTACCTCCACTCTTTCCTATCCTGAGCTAAACTTCGCATTTCCCTAAAACTAGAACAGCCCACATACTTAACTATTTGCGAACAGTAATCTAACCTAGGTCCACCTCTACCCCTCCTAACTCCTGCTTCTGCCTCTAATATGTCTCTGACTAGACCTTCATCTCTGAGAAGGTGTCCTACCAACCTATCTCGCCTATTTTTTATTGACTTCCATAGAGTCCTCTGTTCTCCTATTCTTNGTATCTAAGCATTTTCCTCAGTAATATACAAAAGCATGAGGGTCGTGACCTCAATGAAAGCTCTAACTGTTTCTGCAATGAAGACGATGCGTTCCTATTGCATCGTCCATATGTGACCGCCATGTCCGCATATTCTGCATGTGAATACGCTTGATAATTTCACATTGAACTAATTGTTGTATTTTTGGTAATACTTTGCCAAATGAATGCTAACGAGTGCAGATTATTACTAATTAGTACGTACAATTGACTTGTGTACGTATCAGCTGTTGCGAAGGTTACAAATAGGTATATGCGTTTCGTCGAAAATTGATAAGAAAATTCGGTAATTATATCAATCATTGGCGGCTCGTTAGCTGGAGTACTTTTTGTGCACACTGTTTACATCCCCTACGTTGTGGTACTATGACGAGATGCACTTTATATTGCTTCAATAATTAGACATAGTCTATACAGGGTCATATTTAATGCACCATCTATGACAAGCTATTAAAGTATAAATTTTCTTTTTCAATAAAAAGAGAAGGGGGTTAAAAAATTTTAGAATTCCTTGCTAGGGTAGGAGGATCAAAAATTTGGAATTTGCGTAAATTATTAGCGAACCCTAAGATTCTGCATTAGCGATGACATTACTCTTTAAAGAGCGTTTGGTGGTGTATTTTTAAAAGCAAAGATATAAAGGGAGATACTTAAAAGTCTGTTCAGGTCCTCGAGGCAATCAATACGAGACCGCTAAGACAAATAGAGAAAACTTGCAGAGGACAAAAACGAAGTCAAATAAAGAAAGGGAAAATCGTCAGTAATCCACGAACGATGGAAGTTCATTAGTGCCATAGAGTCTGAAAAATTGGAAGGAGAATGCAGACCTCTTCTCTCTCGACAACTGCAACTTTCTTTCTGAAGGGAGATACACATTGCATCGGCCGGGAATTGGATCTAAAGAGTATCTTGCTCATTTGTGCTTGCAACCCTAATTCATCTACTTTAGAATTGTATGCGAGAGTTAATAAACTGGAGAAACAGAGATAACTGACAAATATATTGAAGTACCACAATTAAGAAATAAAAAATGACAGTTAAGATGCCAGTGGCGAAAAACACGTCAATACTACCGCCACAGACTCCGTATTTATCGTAATATTTCTATCAAGTGAAGTAACTTCATGTTCTAGTGACCAATATCAAGTTTCTTACATTTTCAGCCTGAAGGGTCTTGGTCTAATTAAACTGTAAGGTCTAGGTCTAGACGTTTCGTCATCAACTGCGGCTGACATGTTCAGTGATACTGCGTTGGCAACATTGTTGAAGATATAGCTCGAAATCTTGGCAATTTGGACTCATAAATAAAATAAGAAAGAAAGCACAATTCACTCTTGTTACTGCATGTTATGTATAACCGCACAATCCGTGATTTATGGAAGGATCAGGGATTTGTCCGTAAAATTGTACACATTCTTAAGATGTACCAATACAAGGTGAAGCTGATTTATGCCTCTCTTGCAGTTGCATGCTCGGGTGAGGTAAGGTGAGCTCGCATACAAATTGTTCCGTGCGAATGTAGAATATCACAGGCCTGCAAGTTTTGCAATTTTCCGGACCGCATTTCAATATCGAGCAAAACTGCAATGTCATCGAATTAATGGGAACATCGGTACACAGTGTCAGAAAATAAAAAATTCATGGTTATCGGCTTACCCTGTTTGGAAATAAATTATGTGACAAATAATGTAACAATGATTACAAAAAACAATACTTTGAGCTTTGAGCACACAATTGATGACAGGTGTAGTGTGGGTACATAAAATTTTTACTTCAAGAAGTCAATAAGGAATAGGCAAGATATGAAGTCCCGCAATAAAAATGTTCAGTCTCTCAGAGTCTATGAAAGCGAGATTCGAGTCTCCGTCTCTCATCGAGTTTCTCTGGTGTCGCTGAGAGAGACTGTCAAAAAAACTGTTTAGCGTCTCTGAACAAGAGACTCGAGTCGCTCATAGAGAGATCCTGATTTCCTCATTTTGTATCCAGTCTCCGAACGAGAGACTCCAATCTCAGAACGAGAGATTCCAATCTCTCAATAAGTGGTGTCTCGATAGACATGGTTAAATTTCTAAATTTTAAATTTTCAACATATTTCTTTTCTTTCTACGAGAGACGAGTCTCTCAATTTTTCAGTTTTATTCATTAAGTCTCTCTGTAAGAGACTCCAATCTCTGAATTAACAATTTTATCGTTTCGAGTCTCTCATACAGAGACTGTGAGAGATCCTTAACAATACCTAGGCAGTAACTGAGAGAAATTGAAAGACTGTAAGAGATGCTCTCAGAGACGCTGAAAAACTCTGAGAGACTGAAAATTTTTGTCTAAGGGTGCTATTGGGAGACATATTAGAAGCAGAAACAGGAGTTAAAAGGAGCAAAGGTAGACCTAGATTAGACAACTGTTCACGAATAGTTAATGATGTAGTATGTACTAGTTTTAGGGAAATGTAAAGATTAGCTCAGGATTGGAAAGATTGGAGGTGCGTGTCCAACTAAACTGACGATCCTATGATAATGATGATGAAAACCCCACCATAACTATTGCATTTAATGTGTTCAAACACACAGAAATGTGAAAAAATGAAAATTATTGAAGATTACTACAGTTTTAATCCGAAATTCAACAGTCATTTTTGGAGAAATTAAATTTTTTGAAATGAGCAATCATTTTAATTGATAAGATTACTTTTCGACTGGTTATAATTAGATAAGGCTTACATAAAATTAGGTTTCGGTCCTCTTCGTGACATAGAGGTCATGTAAAATTCGTGCAGGCGAACAAGATTGACTAACTCAGAGGTTCATCTGGAAATAGACAGCGAAAAACATTTCGGAGATAATAAGAAAACTAAGGAATTACTTCAGAAACCAAATCAATGGCGCATACGATTCAATGAGCCGAGTTAAACAGATTGGATACGCGACTTGGATGCGAATGGCATCCCTCCTTGGTATGGAGAGCAGTGATTGTCAATACACAACCCTCGTTGACCCCTGCTATAACCACGTGCTAGACATGCATCTATCGACATTGTAGACATTTCATTTACACTTTCAGGTCATACGGAATGTGGAAAAGATGATTATTTTATTATTCGTTGATATTTATCCATCACAAATGTTATTATTTTTCTTATGTATCTAAGCATTTTCCTGTTAAAGTGAATTGCATGACTTATATTTTTGTGTTGGTTTTAATAAAGTTCTGGTTACATCAGCTAAGTGGATCTCATGGTGGAAGCTACTTTAAAATATTAAAGGATAGGGTGTGATGTAACAATAATTTTAACAGAAAAGATTGAACCCTACCTTCAGTTTTAAGAGCTTTTTCACATGAACTAGCAGTCTGGTTTACTTCGTTACTTAAAGTAATTGAAGAAAAACACAAATACAAATGAATATCGTAATGTACCTGTAGGTACAAGGATTATTTTAATTTATGTCCAAATGGAGCAACTCCAGTTTAGTCGATGATTTTGTGAAACTGCCTGTGACGTGCTGATGTGAACTAATCAGTTCGAAATCGGGATAAATTATTGATCAAAGCTACTTTATTATTGTTTCCTGTTTCTTAATAAACTGTAAATTCGGTACTTTGAATGAATCGCCAGATAAAAAGTGTACCGAATGTTGTTAAAGTCCACTTTTCGGCGGATAGCGTTTTATTCGGGTCAGCCGGTGTAGTTTATTATTTAGTCGGTCCACTAGAGCACTGACATATCGCCGGTTGTGAATTATAAAGTGACTTGTCAGCCTCGTCCAATGCCGAATTAGCCACTGCAAAAACGACCTGCCTGGAACATTGGACAATTTTGCAAAAAACACGGGCTGTCGCTCTTGTGCCGCAGAGATGACGTACACGTTTAACCACTCCGAACGCCTATATTCACCCGTGTGCTAAACGGCCAAAATATTCAGTAATATGATATTCATAAATACGTACAGATAATTAATGGAATGCATCTGCGTCAGTGTGTTTATAATAGGAAAAATAACCATTGCAGTCAAATAGAAAATAAGGAAACTGTTTCTAGTTGGCTGTTGCGGATGATACCTTGAGGTTTTCAGATTCCTAAAGGTTTTGTTTGGAATTTAAGATTTTAATGTTTTTTTTTTACAAAAAATAAACTACACTGTAAACTCTATATAACGGCACTTAAGGGACTGAACATTTTTCGGCGTTATAAAGAGTGGTCGTTAAATGGAGAGAAATAAAAGATATTATTTTACTATTCTATAATAATATGCATTTACCAATATAGTACACATTTTGCACACGAACATTATTATTCATACATTGCGTATAGCCTGTTATCTTCGTCTGATGTTTTTTGCTGCTCCAATATTTTAATTGTATTTTGTTACGTATCTTACTCATATCTT
>NW_020438957.1:796012-807227 GCF_000699045.2 Agrilus planipennis
TTACGTATCTTACTCATATCTTGAGATACTGCTGGATCAATTTGATTATATAAAAAGTATTTTTTTAATAGTTTCGCTGCATCAAGTGCTTGTTTGATGCTTGGTGGAGGGACAGGATCGTCTTCTTCAACAACGTACACAGCTGCAGTTCTTATCTATTTCGGCAACTTAGAAAGTACTGCTCAATGATTTCTAATGCCGCATTGTTTCGTTAAATAGGGTGAGCGTGACGCTATATAGAATGTAATATTGTATAGAAAACAATGTAAACTAACCAAAGTCAAGCAATTTCGACGTTTTAAGGAGTTTGTCATTAAATCGAGTGACGTTATAAAGAGTTTACACTGTAATTACTTTTCTTATTGCAAAAAATGAGATGATTCTGCGACAACAGGTACCTTCATTAACCATCACTGTATTCTTACGTCTATTCGTCTTTCATAAGTGGAATGCAACGGAAAATATCGGAGCGTATACCGAGCACGTCTGTATAAATTTTCTAGGTAGATAACCCTTTCAAAAGCAGATTTTACGGCCGATCAATATTTAGAATATCTTTACGAAATTACAATTATCTTCTCACATGCGTTTTACACGTACATCATCATAAAAGATGTACTTATTGTGGGTAAATTGTATTTTATTTTTTATTTGTGAATGTTAATACTTATAAACATTGTTATTTATTAAAATCTTATTTGTTTAAGCAGCTTTAGAACTGAATATAGTTGAAACGTTTTAAATTGGCATAGTTCGCAATAAAACTGTCATATTTACTTTCTTCTTTCGACTTACTAATTGGACTACAGCGGTTGCTGACACAACGCCTACTTTTATTTTTATGACAGACGTTGTAGAGAACAGGGTAAACATCAAAAGGAGATGTCAGGTAGGAATAGAACTAATAAAGAAAAAGGAGTAACATTACACCAGTTGATGTGTAACAGAAAGAGTTACAGGCAAGCAGAATTTGAGCATGTTTCTAGCATCGGAGTTTAAAGAAAATTCAACATTCTCAGGAATTGAGAAAAGCAAAAACGCTTGCTTAAAAATATAATTCCTACTAGGTAGTCATAACGCCGATCCTGATCTTTTGCGTACCTAAGCAAGCTTTAACTGCTGTACCGCTTACTATCATTCGGTTACATTCGACAAAAATAAAAGTTATTCCAGTTGACGGCCTCTACGCAAAGAGATAATTGTATATAGTAGGCATCCGACATGTTTTTCTTAATAGAATAAAACATAAAATAGCTAGATCTTCCCGAGATAAAAACGTTCAGTCTCTCAGAGTCTCTGAAAACGAGACTCTAGTCTCCGTCTCTCATCGAACCTCTCTGGTGTCACTGAGAGAGACTATCGAGAGACTCAAAAAAACTGTTTAGCGAGAGACTTGAGTCGCTCATAGAGAAATCCTCATTACGTATCCAGTCTCTGAACGAGAGACTCGAATCTCTGAATTAAGAATTTTATCGTTCGAGTCTATCATACAGAGACTGAAAGAGATCCATAAAAACACCTAGGCAATAACTGAGAGACTGTGAAAGACTATGAGATACGCTATCAGAGACGCTGAAAGACTCTGAGAGACTGGAGAGAGAATGAAAATTTTTGTCTAGGGTTGTCTGTCTTTTTTTATTTTGAAAATCCACCATGTTACGATTCCATAACAATTTTTATGTTGCAACTGGCTTATTCGATAAGAAAAAAATGTCAAAAAATTACACATCAAACTTGATTTTCCGTGAACTTAATTTATCTCTTTTTACTTAGTTGTGTAAACTGAGTTATATTTTGCTACGTTAGCATATATATAAAAAAAGTTTTCCCTTTGTGGGCCGGCTTCTTTTTATTAAATAAAAAGACCAGCTCTTTAACCCCATTGGGAATACTCGACCTTTTCTATATTGAAAGTTCAACACTCTTTCGAACCCCTTGAAGTGGTCGAAGAGGGGTGACGTTGAAGGAGTTACTGGGTTCAATTGTGTTGTTTTTCTGCTGGGGCTTATCAATAGAACAAAAATAATAATGAAGTTATTTATATTTTTTATTTTCAGCCTGTTGGTTCCAGCCCCCTGTCTTGCGTTCCGCACTGTACATAATGTGAATTATGTCAGCAATAATTTTATTCGAAAACAAACTGTTAACAACGTGGTTGGCAACTTTTAAACGAAATTGTTGTTATTTAATTTGACGTTGTGAAAGAGAATCTTAAAGTTATGCGATTATGTAGCGGTGTTACCTCAACTTTTGTTGGAAATTCTGACGTGCTACTAATTTAGTTTACGTAGAAAACGTGTTTATGCAATCTTGATGCAAGTGCATTATGTATGTGTTTTATTGTAATAAAACGGCAAATTTAAGCGACGCCGAGCCACTTTTGCAGCAATTTACATTGCATTACTACGACAATCCAATCCTGGATTTCAGGCTTGAATTCATTTGAGTTTGCTACTTCGGACTAGTAGGAATATTACGTATCCAGAGAGCGTAGGACTAACAGCTACTTCTACTGCTATAAGGGATTTGAAAACAGGTGAAAATTTATCAATCGGCCTATTTGAAATTTAAATCACTCTTAAGCGCACTTAAGCCGTCCTCATACTAACAAAGAAGCTTCTTGAACTGTAAATTCTTTCGCTGATTAATGTATAAAGGCAAAATGTCGTCATCTATATCCTTAGAATGGTACCTAAGGAATAGCAAGGAATTTAATGACAGTGGCGACTCGTTGGTTTGCAACACAAGAGAACATAGTGGTGGCATGACTATTTTCAACGTAACTTTATGGAATATACCTATAATTACACTATTGAGTTAAAAATGGCTGCTTCTTCATTTTCTGATTTAAGTTTTTGGGGTCAAATGTACTTTGAATGAATTGAAAATGTTCAATCATTTTGTCAAGGATCTCGATATGCTTTATCATGTATGCAACAATAATTATCGAATATTTTTTGAAGCATTTTCGAAATTGTTGGTTCACTTCTGTGTGCGGTTATTAAGATTTTGTGATTTCAAGAAACTCGCCTTAGTGTGTATCCTTGTCTCTCGAGGGAACAAAAGACCCTTTGAGAATCGGGTTTCTTTAAAGTTTTCCACGTTTGCTGGAACGTTTCCTAACGAGGCCTTCTTTGGATTTTTTTAATGAAGGCGCGCGCATTTTGAAACCGTCATGTTGAGCGGTGCTCTTGACCTTAGTAAACAAGGGAACTGGGCGCAATCAACTACACACAGAGCACTTGTGCAACTAAATCAAAATCCTTCAACTTTTCGTTCGTTGGCTACCTGAAAATTCTCCGATATTCGAGTTTTCTAACTCTTGTTAGGGCTTTTATCTATGTTCGGGAAGTCGTTTGTGCCAGACGTGGAAATAAATCAGATGATTTGATGTATTACGGTTGTAACTCACTAACTTCTGTTTGCCTTATCTAATGTGTTTTTAAACTTAACTACCTAGATGTCCACACGAAAGGATTTTAAATTTCTTAAAGAAGCGCTTCAGTTAAGAAAACGTATTAGTATTGCGTAAGAAGAATTTTGCTGATTTTAAATAAAACCCTCCCCTACTTATGTTTATTAACTTCGAGATTCATACAAATAAGCAGAAAATTATTACAAGAATCCCTTTTTAAACACTTCCATTTTTGCCTAAAGGTTACACATTGGATATGTGCCCAAAATCCTGGGCACGGCTTAAAATGATTAGGTTAGGTTATGTTATAGAGGATTAGGGTAAAGTCAGAAATAGATATACCCTGCTTGACTAAGTTTGCTTTCAAAAATTTTAAGATTATTATTTTTCAACTTCCATTTAAGGTTAAAAATGTTTTTCTTTCTACTCAAAATTATTATTTTCTGTATCGCCAGAAATTCAATTAATGTTGGATTTTTATATCGACTAGCACAATGCTGTTTCTGTACTGATACTTACTATATGTATACACTTTTGAGCTTTTAATAAAGGTTACTACGAATGCATTTGACTGTATGGGGCGTACACCATTTGCTAGTTATTATTAGAATTGTTTTCCTTCCACAATAGCAGATTCTACGAACACTTTTTGTTCCTGTTTTGAACACATTTCTACACATTGTTTTTAATGTTTTATTTACTTGGGAGGGATGTTATTATCGGATGTGGAAGTGCTGGTTGCTTTAATAAATTTTTTATTACAATTTAACTCGCACTTATCAGAAACAGACATTTATTTTCTTAACATATGCTGTTAGGTCAAACGGGAGAACAAAATATTTTCGAAAATTGTAAGTAAGCCATTGTTATCGTATTGGAAAATGATAATTTAAACGTTATAGTGCATTAAATAACGTTTACTCTGCGTTCAAGAGAGAATTGATATCGAAGTGGGTGTAATAAATCTACATTTCCTTTCTGCAACGTGGAAAATGCAGGCAATTAGATACCGAACTGTCTCTGCGAAAATATTTATTACTTCTAATGGAGAAATAATTTTCAACGTTTCATGACCATATGCTAAATTATTCTAAAATTTCAGAGCTGTTTTCTTCTCTCATACTACATACATAAATAAAATATAATAGTATGTAGTCCTAATAGTTGAAGGATCATTAATAACTACCTAATTATGTATATTCCCAAATATATCTATGAATCTTTTAATAGAATTCACATTCGATACAATCAATAAATAACAACCAGGTGGCGCTTTATCGCCACGCCACCAGTTCAAAACAAACTTTGACTCCCTAGGTGCTTTAATAATTGCATTTAAACATTAACAATTTATTAATTGAGATTGAGTTAAGAATATTTTAATTCTAAATTATATCCATTAGTTAATGGCTAAAGTTATTTTCCCTTTTTATCTTTTGTGAGTATCGTTTATGTTTTGCTGCCAGATAAAGGGAAAAGTCGGTCCTTTGATTCTTTTATAAACGTAGGGGTAGGAACGGATAAACGAAACGGTGTCGTAAATGTGTCTATGGAAGGGATGTTGATGATCCCTATGGGTCGATTTGGTAAGGGTCAATCAGCCGTTACTTACTTAAAAGTGGAAAACGGGGGAGATTTTGCATTTTCTTTAAACAGAAGCCTTTGACGGCATAATAGAGATAAATGGTTAACGTTTATGACCTCTCTTTCCCAGTACAGCTGACTTTATTAATGCAAAAATAGGTAGGTATATTCTTAACTTAACATTAAAGTTGATAGTAAATCACGTGGATATCTATTTCCTTAAAATCGTTGAGTGTATAATATTACAAGGTCTTGTAGGATATCGATTTACCGATTTTTTTTGTATTCCCATACAAATTTGTTCCTTGCATTTCCTTCTTTTTTAGCTGAAGTGGAGGAGTGCTCTTGTAAAACGCTAGCGATACAGATCGCCGGAAAGCAAAAGATGGTGTTTGACCCAGTTCATTTTCTGAAGAGTTTGGTTTTTAGCATTCCTTGTAATACAAAAAGGGGATTTCGAATTTAATCTCGCTTACATTCCCTATATTTCTGCTCTTTTAGTGTACTTATATATGTACAGCTGAACTGAAGAATAAGCTGACCTAAATAGATAGCTGCTGATTTCAAATATCGTTTAGAGAAAATGTTTTCGACTAAATTATTATTTTCAAAGTATCATCATCATAAGATCGGCAGTCCTAAGACTGGTGGACACGCACCTCCACTCTTTCTTATCCTCAGGTAATCTTCGCATTTCCTAAAACTAGAACAACTCATATCCTTAACTATTTGTGAACAGTAATCTAATCTAGGTCTACCTCTACCCCTCCGTTTCTGCCTCTTCTGACTAGAACTTCATGCCTGAGAAGGTGTCCTATCAACCTATCTCGCCTATTTCTTACAGACTTCCATAGAGTCCTCTGTTTTCCTATTTTTTCTAATACCTCTTCATTTCTAACGTTCTCTATCCACGGTATTCTCATCATTCGCCTGTAACACCATATTTCGAACGTTTCTAACCTTTTCACTTCCGGCACGCCCACCGTCAATGTTTCGCACCCGTACAGCGCCGCGTTGCAAACATACACCTTTAACAATCTTTTTCGAATTTGTAAATTAATCGTTCGCAATCATAGAAGTGACCCTTTTTTATTAAAGGCGACTCGACCCTGCGCTTTCCTGTGCTTTATATCCCTACTACTCATTCCGTCCTGACTTATCTGACTTC
The DNA here is from genome assembly GCF_000699045.2 of Agrilus planipennis. Lineage (NCBI taxonomy): Eukaryota > Metazoa > Arthropoda > Insecta > Coleoptera > Buprestidae > Agrilus > Agrilus planipennis. The sequence goes on from NW_020438957.1 coordinate 802,180, forward strand.
GTAGACACCTAAAATCTATCACTTCTTCTAATTTTTCGTCTCCTGTCTTTATATTCGCTCTTTCCCTACTTTTTCCTCCCTTGCAAACCAGTAACTTTGTTTTATATTTATATTTATCTTCATANCAGTCATTTTTGGAGAAATTAAATTTTTTGAAATGAGCAATCATTTTAATTGATAAGATTACTTTTCGACTGGTTATAATTAGATAAGGCTTACATAAAATTAGGTTTCGGTCCTCTTCGTGACATAGAGGTCATGTAAAATTCGTGCAGGCGAACAAGATTGACTAACTCAGAGGTTCATCTGGAAATAGACAGCGAAAAACATTTCGGAGATAATAAGAAAACTAAGGAATTACTTCAGAAACCAAATCAATGGCGCATACGATTCAATGAGCCGAGTTAAACAGATTGGATACGCGACTTGGATGCGAATGGCATCCCTCCTTGGTATGGAGAGCAGTGATTGTCAATACACAACCCTCGTTGACCCCTGCTATAACCACGTGCTAGACATGCATCTATCGACATTGTAGACATTTCATTTACACTTTCAGGTCATACGGAATGTGGAAAAGATGATTATTTTATTATTCGTTGATATTTATCCATCACAAATGTTATTATTTTTCTTATGTATCTAAGCATTTTCCTGTTAAAGTGAATTGCATGACTTATATTTTTGTGTTGTTTTAATAAAGTTCTGGTTACATCAGCTAAGTGGATCTCATGGTGGAAGCTACTTTAAAATATTAAAGGATAGGGTGTGATGTAACAATAATTTTAACAGAAAAGATTGAACCCTACCTTCAGTTTTAAGAGCTTTTTCACATGAACTAGCAGTCTGGTTTACTTCGTTACTTAAAGTAATTGAAGAAAAACACAAATACAAATGAATATCGTAATGTACCTGTAGGTACAAGGATTATTTTAATTTATGTCCAAATGGAGCAACTCCAGTTTAGTCGATGATTTTGTGAAACTGCCTGTGACGTGCTGATGTGAACTAATCAGTTCGAAATCGGGATAAATTATTGATCAAAGCTACTTTATTATTGTTTCCTGTTTCTTAATAAACTGTAAATTCGGTACTTTGAATGAATCGCCAGATAAAAAGTGTACCGAATGTTGTTAAGGTCCACTTTTCGGCGGATAGCGTTTTATTCGGGTCAGCCGGTGTAGTTTATTATTTAGTCGGTCCACTAGAGCACTGACATATCGCCGGTTGTGAATTATAAAGTGACTTGTCAGCCTCGTCCAATGCCGAATTAGCCACTGCAAAAACGACCTGCCTGGAACATTGGACAATTTTGCAAAAAACACGGGCTGTCGCTCTTGTGCCGCAGAGATGACGTACACGTTTAACCACTCCGAACGCCTATATTCACCCGTGTGCTAAACGGCCAAAATATTCAGTAATATGATATTCATAAATACGTACAGATAATTAATGGAATGCATCTACGTCAGTGTGTTTATAATAGGAAAAATAACCATTGCAGTCAAATAGAAAATAAGGAAACTGTTTCTAGTTGGCTGTTGCGGATGATACCTTGAGGTTTTCAGATTCCTAAAGGTTTTGTTTGGAATTTAAGATTTTAATGTTTTTTTTTTACAAAAAATAAACTACACTGTAAACTCTATATAACGGCACTTAAGGGACTGAACATTTTTCGGCGTTATAAAGAGTGGTCGTTAAATGGAGAGAAATAAAAGATATTATTTTACTATTCTATAATAATATGCATTTACCAATATAGTACACATTTTGCACACGAACATTATTATTCATACATTGCGTATAGCCTGTTATCTTCGTCTGATGTTTTTTGCTGCTCCAATATTTTAATTGTATTTTGTTACGTATCTTACTCATATCTTGAGATACTGCTGGATCAATTTGATTATATAAAAAGTATTTTTTTAATAGTTTCGCTGCATCGAGTGCTTGTTTGATGCTTGGTGGAGGGACAGGATCGTCTTCTTCAACAACGTACACAGCTGCAGTTCTTATCTATTTCGGCAACTTAGAAAGTACTGCTCAATGATTTCTAATGCCGCATTGTTTCGTTAAATAGGGTGAGCGTGACGCTATATAGAATGTAATATTGTATAGAAAACAATGTAAACTAACCAAAGTCAAGCAATTTCGACGTTTTAAGGAGTTTGTCATTAAATCGAGTGACGTTATAAAGAGTTTACACTGTAATTACTTTTCTTATTGCAAAAAATGAGATGATTCTGCGACAACAGGTACCTTCATTAACCATCACTGTATTCTTACGTCTATTCGTCTTTCATAAGTGGAATGCAACGGAAAATATCGGAGCGTATACCGAGCACGTCTGTATAAATTTTCTAGGTAGATAACCCTTTCAAAAGCAGATTTTACGGCCGATCAATATTTAGAATATCTTTACAAAATTACAATTATCTTCTCACATGCGTTTTACACGTACATCATCATAAAAGATGTAGGGGAGGCCGGGGTTCAAAGTGCCGGGGGCAGGTTGTTCCGATTGAAATAGCTCCGCGAAGAAAAGAGATAGCAATAGATGTGAAGTGCGTCGCGAAACGACATATCATCGCGCCATTTCGTCAGCCATTTTAGTGACGCTCTGTCCGCGTGTTAGCGTGGTAGTCGATTAGTGACACTCAAACATCACGTAAGTAAATTTTTTCGTCATCATACTTTTTGGTCTATTTCAATCAATTTTCTAGCTATTTATGTGTGACTTGCTATTATCTGTCGAGCAAACTATAGTGATTATCTTTTTAATATCATTTTTGGCTTTTGAAAACCTATTCTATTATAATTGGATGTTACTTTAGAAAATAGAATTTGGGGTTCCAAGTTCCTCTGGCGGGGGGCTAGTTGTTCCGCGGAACAACCTGCCCCGTAATGAACACGTAAATAATAAAATTAAAACTTTGTTTTAGGATGAGAAACTATAAACGAAAAACCGAACGGGGCAAAGTTTCAATTGAGCTTTTGCAGCGGGCTGCTGATGCTGTTATTAAAGACGGTCGTAAACTTAAGACGGTAGCTCGGGAATTAGAGATATGTCATATGACATTGTTTCGCTTCGTCAAAAAGTTGAAAGCTGGTGTAACACCCACTGTGGGTTACTATTCTAGACAGGTGTTCAACCAAGACCAGGAGAAGACATTGGCGGATTATTTATTAAAATGTTCATCAATTTACTTTGGTCTTTTGCCAGAAGAAGTAAGGAAGTTGGCATATAGTTGCGCTGTCAAATTTGACATGCCTAATATTCCAGTCTCTTGGCATAGAAATAAAGAAGCTGGAGCTGATTGGTTCACTAGTTTTCTGAAAAGAAATCCGTCTTTGTCCATAAGAGCTCCGGAAGCCACAAGTGCAGGACGCGCATCCTCTTTTAACCGGCACAATGTTCGTGAATTCTTTAGCAAGCTCGGAGACGTCATATTGAAATATAACTTGCTACCGTCTAGAATTTGGAACTTGGACGAAACGGGAGTAACCACTGTATTAAAGCCAAAGAAAATAGTCGCTGCAAAAGGCGTTAAACAAGTGGGTGCCATAGTGTCAGCGGAGCGAGGAACTTTAGTTACCGTTGAACTTGCAGCAAATGCAGTGGGAAATACTGTACCACCTATGTTTATTTTTCCGCGCCTTAAATATAAGGACTTATTTATTCGAGATGGTCCCACGGAGAGTATTGGAGCTGGAAATAGCTCGGGATGGATGACAGCTAAAGAATTCCTCATATTTATGGACCATTTTATAAAACATACAAAGCCCACTCCCGAAGACCCCGTATTGTTATTGCTTGATAACCATCAATCACATGTTGACATTGATGTGGTTGAAAAGGCAAAGGCCAATTCGGTTATAATGTTGTCTTTCCCGCCACATTGTACCCATAATTTGCAACCACTAGATGTTGGCGTTAATGGACCGTTTAAAACGTATTGTGCCAAAGCGCAAGAAAACTGGCTACGTAATAACCCAGGCAAGACAATGTCTATTTATGAGATACCTGGAATTGTCAAACATGCATGGCCTTTAGCAGCTACACCAAATAACATTATGAACGCATTTAAAAAGGCAGGCATAAGTCCATACAATCCTGATATATTTACGGATGAAGATTTTGCCCCGTCGTTCGTAACTGATCGACCAATGCCCGACACTGCTAATATTTCATTGGAATTGGGAAATCTGGAACCACAGTTTCAAGAATTAGCAGACGTTAATGAACCTCAGGTGCATCATGATATGGAAACCATCCCAGGTAACGAGCCACATCCAGCAATTATAGAATCAGCAACCAACGAACCTCAACCAGGACCCTCGCACATTGCTAATTTGTCAAATAATGTTGTCATTCAAGCCACATTTAGCACATTTTCACCTGAAGCTATTAAACCTTTACCAAAAGCACCACCAAGATCGTGTGTAACAACTAAGCGACGAATAAGAAAATCAGCAATACTGACAGATACGCCTGAAAAGAATGCTTTGGCTGAAGAAAAAGCAAGAAAAGTAAAGAGCAACACTAAAATAAAGACGAAAGTTGAAAAAAGAGTCAAAAAGAATAAAGTAACTGGTACAAACAAGCGAAAGAAAGTGGCAAGTAAATCCGCAAATGGTAAAGAAAATGTGAAAAGGAAAGTCCTGCAAGACGATAATCATGGAAATGATAGTGAAGAAGAGACCATGGAATGGTATTGTATAATATGTTACAATTTATATTCCAACTCACGACCAGGTGAGCAATGGATTGAATGCGTCATGTGTAAGAATTGGGCTCATTCAAAATGCCTGAAATCTGAAGATGTTCATTCTTATGTTTGTCAAAATTGTAATTCTGACGACGACTCTGATTAATTTTTTTTAAGTTCTTCTAAAGACTGAAATGAATCTGTTGTCACAGAGTAGGTTTAGATTATTGATCTCAGTAAAATGAATGCTATACGACTGAATTAAGAAACTATAACTCGAAATGTTAAAATTTGTTATTTTTGTTTTAATTAAAAGAAATAATTTTGTTTTTTTGACAA
>NW_020438957.1:807792-815707 GCF_000699045.2 Agrilus planipennis
CTTCCATTTTTGCCTAAAGGTTACACATTGGATATGTGCCCAAAATCCTGGGCACGGCTTAAAATGATTAGGTTAGGTTATGTTATAGAGGATTAGGGTAAAGTCAGAAATAGATATACCCTGCTTGACTAAGTTTGCTTTCAAAAATTTTAAGATTATTATTTTTCAACTTCCATTTAAGGTTAAAAATGTTTTTCTTTCTACTCAAAATTATTATTTTCTGTATCGCCAGAAATTCAATTAATGTTGGATTTTTATATCGACTAGCACAATGCTGTTTCTGTACTGATACTTACTATATGTATACACTTTTGAGCTTTTAATAAAGGTTACTACGAATGCATTTGACTGTATGGGGCGTACACCATTTGCTAGTTATTATTAGAATTGTTTTCCTTCCACAATAGCAGATTCTACGAACACTTTTTGTTCCTGTTTTGAACACATTTCTACACATTGTTTTTAATGTTTTATTTACTTGGGAGGGATGTTATTATCGGATGTGGAAGTGCTGGTTGCTTTAATAAATTTTTTATTACAATTTAACTCGCACTTATCAGAAACAGACATTTATTTTCTTAACATATGCTGTTAGGTCAAACGGGAGAACAAAATATTTTCGAAAATTGTAAGTAAGCCATTGTTATCGTATTGGAAAATGATAATTTAAACGTTATAGTGCATTAAATAACGTTTACTCTGCGTTCAAGAGAGAATTGATATCGAAGTGGGTGTAATAAATCTACATTTCCTTTCTGCAACGTGGAAAATGCAGGCAATTAGATACCGAACTGTCTCTGCGAAAATATTTATTACTTCTAATGGAGAAATAATTTTCAACGTTTCATGACCATATGCTAAATTATTCTAAAATTTCAGAGCTGTTTTCTTCTCTCATACTACATACATAAATAAAATATAATAGTATGTAGTCCTAATAGTTGAAGGATCATTAATAACTACCTAATTATGTATATTCCCAAATATATCTATGAATCTTTTAATAGAATTCACATTCGATACAATCAATAAATAACAACCAGGTGGCGCTTTATCGCCACGCCACCAGTTCAAAACAAACTTTGACTCCCTAGGTGCTTTAATAATTGCATTTAAACATTAACAATTTATTAATTGAGATTGAGTTAAGAATATTTTAATTCTAAATTATATCCATTAGTTAATGGCTAAAGTTATTTTCCCTTTTTATCTTTTGTGAGTATCGTTTATGTTTTGCTGCCAGATAAAGGGAAAAGTCGGTCCTTTGATTCTTTTATAAACGTAGGGGTAGGAACGGATAAACGAAACGGTGTCGTAAATGTGTCTATGGAAGGGATGTTGATGATCCCTATGGGTCGATTTGGTAAGGGTCAATCAGCCGTTACTTACTTAAAAGTGGAAAACGGGGGAGATTTTGCATTTTCTTTAAACAGAAGCCTTTGACGGCATAATAGAGATAAATGGTTAACGTTTATGACCTCTCTTTCCCAGTACAGCTGACTTTATTAATGCAAAAATAGGTAGGTATATTCTTAACTTAACATTAAAGTTGATAGTAAATCACGTGGATATCTATTTCCTTAAAATCGTTGAGTGTATAATATTACAAGGTCTTGTAGGATATCGATTTACCGATTTTTTTTGTATTCCCATACAAATTTGTTCCTTGCATTTCCTTCTTTTTTAGCTGAAGTGGAGGAGTGCTCTTGTAAAACGCTAGCGATACAGATCGCCGGAAAGCAAAAGATGGTGTTTGACCCAGTTCATTTTCTGAAGAGTTTGGTTTTTAGCATTCCTTGTAATACAAAAAGGGGATTTCGAATTTAATCTCGCTTACATTCCCTATATTTCTGCTCTTTTAGTGTACTTATATATGTACAGCTGAACTGAAGAATAAGCTGACCTAAATAGATAGCTGCTGATTTCAAATATCGTTTAGAGAAAATGTTTTCGACTAAATTATTATTTTCAAAGTATCATCATCATAAGATCGGCAGTCCTAAGACTGGTGGACACGCACCTCCACTCTTTCTTATCCTCAGGTAATCTTCGCATTTCCTAAAACTAGAACAACTCATATCCTTAACTATTTGTGAACAGTAATCTAATCTAGGTCTACCTCTACCCCTCCGTTTCTGCCTCTTCTGACTAGAACTTCATGCCTGAGAAGGTGTCCTATCAACCTATCTCGCCTATTTCTTACAGACTTCCATAGAGTCCTCTGTTTTCCTATTTTTTCTAATACCTCTTCATTTCTAACGTTCTCTATCCACGGTATTCTCATCATTCGCCTGTAACACCATATTTCGAACGTTTCTAACCTTTTCACTTCCGGCACGCCCACCGTCAATGTTTCGCACCCGTACAGCGCCGCGTTGCAAACATACACCTTTAACAATCTTTTTCGAATTTGTAAATTAATCGTTCGCAATCATAGAAGTGACCCTTTTTTATTAAAGGCGACTCGACCCTGCGCTTTCCTGTGCTTTATATCCCTACTACTCATTCCGTCCTGACTTATCTGACTTCGTAGACACCTAAAATCTATCACTTCTTCTAATTTTTCGTCTCCTGTCTTTATATTCGCTCTTTCCCTACTTTTTCCTCCCTTGCAAACCAGTAACTTTGTTTTATATTTATATTTATTTTCATATAGTACTGTTTTGTCAGCACCTCTTCCGTTCTTTACATTTTCTAACTCCTCCTTGCTATTTCTATTGTTACCGGTAAAACTAGAATGACCTCCCGCGTTCCTCTATTTCTTCTAAACCCAAATTGATCTTCCCTTAATAGTTATTCCGACCTTTTTTCCATCCTCTGTACAATTATAGTTAAGATTTTTGACGCATGAGAAGTTAAGCTAATTGTTCTAAATGTCTCCTTCATATACTAATGGAATTTGTTCGTATTATTAATTGGCGAGAGAGATAGGAAAAGCTAAAGGGTTTTGGAAAAACATTTCTTCTTTTATCTACTGTTTTTTAAGTCACTGGTTTACTAAAACTAAGCTAATCCTTTGAGTCGGTATACATGGCATGACATTCACTCAAAGAAAGATTTTTGTGGGAACGCGTTTAAGTATTTTATGCCGTCTTTTGTACAAAACAGGCCAAGAATAAGAAGAGGAGCAAGAAGAAAGCTTTTAGTGTGAAAAGTCGAAGCCGAATTGTTTTATTTCAGTCTTTCTTTTTAATTATGTTTCCTTTATGTTGCTTCCCTTTGTTTTGTTTTGTTGCTCGCCAGGACTGTTCCACTGATGTGCGCTGCAACAAAAGTCTATGTGCCCGGAATGCATTTTCTTTCACAATGAACGATTTACATGCTCTTAACAGAGCGACTACACAATGGAAACACAAAGTTATATTCTAATTTTGTCCGTTCTATCATTGGAATACGCGGCTCTAGCTTTAATTAAAATAAGCAATCCGTTCGATGAATCATTTTTATCTTGCCATCAACAATTCTCTTTTATTATTTATACGTATAAGTATGTGCAGTGGTAAACAAATAATAAAAGAGCACTTCAAACGTATGTGCGATTTGAGCATTCAATGTAAAGTTGAATCAATCAATCGCTTGTTGATCTTTGACGCGCAACAACAACTGTTTAGACAGTTAGTAAATGGAAATCCTTAAAAATAAAATTGCTCTTTGGAACTGAGTATCATCGAACTGCATCAGGAGAAAATTTGAGCATTCAATGTAAAGTTGAATCAATCAATCGCTTGTTGTTCTTTAACCTGCAACAACAACTGTTTAGACAGTTAGTAAATGGAAATCCTTAAAAATAAAATTGCTCTTTGGAACTGAGTATCATCGAACTGCATCAGGAGAAAATTTGAGCATTCAATGTAAAGTTGAATCAATCAATCGCTTGTCGATCTTTGACGCGCAACAATAACTGTTTAGTCAGTTAGTAAATGGAAATCCTTAAAAATAAAATTTCTCTTTGCATATGAATATCATCGAACTGCATCAGGAGAAAATTTTCATAATTTCGAAATTTATAGTCTCTTGCTTGGTCAGACTAACAAAGTTTAGTAGAAGCTTGTGAAAACCACCAAAAGTTGTATATTTTCTTCTCAAACGTACATGTATTATGCATCTTGGTCCTGTTGAATCTTATATAAGCCTTTTGAGTTAGATGCTGTTTACAGCATCTGGTTTGCTGCATACGTATCTAAAATTCGCTGTACCTTATATATAAAACTTGTCAGAAGTTGTTTAACGTACTGTACTGCGTTGTCAAAATCGAACATCCGCCAGTTGTATGTGGCAGCCAGTTCTCTTCTGGGGAAACGCGTTGTGAAACCAACGAACTGTCTGCCGCACTAACACCGACACGATCATTTGCATTTTCCTCGACTGAAAACGCGGACTTAATCAATTACAATACACTCCCGTTTTTATGCTGTTTTCGTTGTCTTGTCTCTCCAACTTTACCACTTTTCTTTTCAAAAAGAACGGAGCTCTCAGACAGCCAGTGTTGAGCCATCAAGAAACAACACCCTTTTTTAATATATCCCAGTCAGAATTCCTTAAACACGATTCCAATTCATTCAGTACTTACGGAAATGCGTACCATCAGAATTACAGAGAAAATTGAATATTTTCCTTCTGCTTATGTATGTAGGCGCATCCGCCATTTACGTATTTATTTATCCCTCGTATATTTATTTAAACAAAGTTTTCGATTGTGTATCATCGCGCAGTGCTACCCCTACCAGAGTAGTGATGTGCAAAGCAAGAACAAGACTGTAGCAAACAGATCTATTCTGGATATCGGGTATTCTAAAAAGTTTAATAAAATCTATGTTAATTAAGGGAAAATAAAAGTTGCTAAATTTCTTAAATAGTGTTCGTTCCACCTAAAAATTGAAAATTGTTTCTTTGAATTCCTAATTTATTAATGCTTTTCAAAAATTTACTGGTTTCAGTTTATCTGAAACTTTAGTAAGGACTTGATCTTTCGTATAAATAAGTAAATAGCCGAAATGAAGGTACAAAATAAGTTACGTTATTGACTGGCAGGTAGACGTCGGTCGCAATTCCCCGGAGGACAAAAAGAAATAAAAAACGTCGGTTCTCGAACGTTCGTATAATAAAGGAAAAGCTAAACCAAAAGGTTAACAATATCGTCGCTCTAAAACAAGTTTACTACAAATTACTACCATTGCTGGACATCATAAATATCTGAAATATTTTAAGATCCATTTCTTCTTACCGTCACTGAGAGTTTTTTAGATTTTTAGTTTAATTTATATTACAAATCAAGGACGTTTGGATGACCTGATTCCTAGTTTCCATTTGAAGGTAATTTTATAGGGCTTATACTTAGCATTACTCTTCTTGCGTGATACGGCTGTGTAAAGCATCCGTAGTATAAAGAGTGCGTGGTTCTTAACAGTTTAGAGTAAGCCTGATGGGGCTTTTAGCTCCCCTACAAATGCCACACAGTTTGACGCTTTTCCTCAAGAAGATAAAGCACGTAAATGTGACATAAGAAGCATATTTTCTTCACACTATTCCATTTAAATTATGTTTGATGGAATGCCATTTAAACATTGATGAGTGTCTTAGCGAAGGGATTTTAGTAAGTAAGTATTTGATGCATGATTCCACATTCTAACTATACTTCATTTACTTTCTCTAGCGATGTGCCTCGTCCAACGTCTTCGATGCGCGCTGGCAAAATCGTAGGTAGGAAGAAAAACGCTCATTATACTCTCGACTCTTGTACATTAAACATACTTTTTCATACAGTACCTGCCAAAAGTTTTGTTCAGTCATGAATAATAGTGCGAGTCGAAAGCAAGCGTTAAAGCCTTTAATATGTCTTCAAATATAAATAAACATCTTGTTGATATTTTCAGTAGTAAATAGTACCAATAGCAGCACATTTGAGCAATGCAATTGTAGTGGATAAAATGGTCAATTTTTTCGTGCAGTACTGTACGGATTATACGCTCCTCACCGGTTAAGAGAGTTGTCTCCTTCCTTTTCTGGCCTAGTGCTGTTCTTTTCTACTTTGCGCCTGTCAAACTGAAGGTCACATTGATACAGAAAGTAAAGGAAGTATAATTTTGCAATTTTTATTCAATATCTAAAAACGCAATGGCTCTGAGACAACTGCACTGAACCCAGCTAAATCAAAACATTACATAAAAGAAAACATACATATAGATAATGAAGTTGAACTACCTGTTTATTTTTTATTTAATGCATTAACCAAAAGGACAGTTAATCCTACATGAAAATACTTTCGCGTTATATTTATGAGTTGGCGAAGTGTCAAAAAAACGCTGTTCCCAAATGATTAAACTATATACATATAAATATTATTGTATACCTACTATTTACACTCACCTTAGGCGACATCTTATCCTAGCATGTTAGTTAGATATTTCACCCTCGTATTCTTTTCCGTTGTTATGCCAGGGGTGAGCAGTGATGCGTATGAAAGTTTCATGGTGATAAAATCTACTTCGACATTTTCATATTTTCACCAAGACAAGTACTGTGACGACAGTTATAGTATCAAATATGACTCGGTTGGTGTGGTGATCACGAAATCCTTTTATTTTAGACTGTCAACTTAAAAACCGAAAAATTACAAAACTGCCCACTATACATTAAATTGTTTGCTAAAATTCCTTAATGCCCCCTTCCCTCTTTTGTTATTTAATCTTTCGTTACAAAAACCATCATATCTCATCACCCTGTCTGATGATTGATGCTTTTAAAACATAGATTGCAACACCGTCCATCAGGGGTGGCGCCTACTCTATAGACTAGGGTAAATTATTTTTACTTTTTTTAAAAGTCTCTGCGAGGACAATGAACAGATTTCTTTCAGTTTTAATCATTCATTGTAAATTGTTCTTGTGGTTCGAAACTGAAAATATGGATTGGAGATTTGGTGATCGTCGGTGTCTGCGTACGAACAGCTAAAATACTCATAACTGATTAAGTCCGTTGGTAGGAAGTAAGCTCATAATCCAGGCTGCCGAGTTAGTCCACATGCCAAAAGACCTAATCTTCCATTATAACAACAGCTGATGTGTGCTCTACTCTGCAGTATACACTCACGATCTCCTCCGTTGTTTCACTTTGCTCGTCTGATTTAATCAAACCGCACGAAATTGTATTTGAACTAGAAAATTACACTTTGCATCCCTGTGCTATGCCGGAAATATTTTACAATTGGGTATGTGAACGTAACGTATTGTTAACCTACAGGTTACAGGAATGCTGAAGCAATTGTATCGATTTTATACATACCTCCTGTAAACCAGAAACTAGTTGTAAATACAGCACGGTTGAAATTTAGAAAATATCAAAAATGATTAATGACTAAACAACTTCAGGAAAATAAAGCAGTTTTGGTTCCAAAAGACCCTAAATAAGTTAAAAAAAACTATTTTTTGGAGTTCTTTAATTACATAAATAACGGGTGGAGGTGTTTGTCTAGCTAGTTCTCGATAAGAATAATACTTTTTATTTACCCTCTTTTAAATACAGAAATTAGTTGAATGTTCCCTAAAATCCCTAAAAGCGCTGTACATACCATGTACAACATAAAGCTGAACATTTTCCAAAAAAAAAAGAAATTATAAATTGAGTTAGTTTCAATTGCGAGATGTGAACAAAGGCGGTGTGAATTAATATTAATGACGTTTGAAAACTGAACGAAGGTGAAAGCACAATGAAAGGGGTAAGTCCCGAGAGATTAATGCCACAGCGTTGCTGGGCAAATAATCACTCTAAAATATTTTAGGATGCATTTATTACCATTTAAATTGGTGTTTCGGGAAGCATAACCGTATACCTGACTAACACCATGCCTTTTGCTTGGATATTTTAACACTGTATACACATCTAATACTAATATATTTGAAAGTAAAGGAAGTATAAT